>NC_060119.1:239135664-239438164 GCF_021461395.2 Schistocerca americana | reverse complement strand
TATCCGGAAGTATAATGAGTATTTGCATACCACATATTTTGTTTTCTTTTCGTCGTGTCCTCTTGAATGATCGGACGTAATATCGTTCCTTTTGTCGTTTCTTGTGTTGTTATTACTTTGTGTAAATTTCTTTATTCTAATTGTGCAGTTTCTCCTGTACAGCTAAATATAATCAAGTCAATCAAAGTTATAGGTTTCGGAGCAGTGTGAGCTAGATAAGACATAACTGTTTCAACGTCATCTCAGTATTTTTGTGAGTGCAGTAGCTTCTGTTAGTTACAAGTGAAAAAGTTTGTATTATGCAAATCCCTCAAAACCAATGATCTAAACTTCCCGATGCCCCCCCTCCTCCCCCCAGATTTTTGCCTGACTTGAGAAAGTGCGGATTCATGCTTTTGTGTGTGTGTGTGTGTGTGTGTGTGTGTGTGTGTGTCTGCGCGCGTTCGTGCTTGCACGTTCTTTTACATTTGCAGAGAGAGGCGATTTACAACTTTAATAGGAAGCCGAGATAGAAGAACTTCCACTAACGATTTTTCAGTGCCAAGGTACAGCAAATGTTGGAGCCCTCAAATAAAATTTCTGGCTGTGAAATGGCTGTTAATCTGTTATTATCGCATTCAACCCATATAAGAACGTCTGTAACACAACTCGAAGTTTTGCTCTGCGCCGTAAAAACATGATTGTAGATCGTTACGTTTCTTTTCGTCTCCAGTGCCTTGATTTGATGTTCAGTCGTAAATCCAGGACCCTCTTAGCGGCATCAGTGCCAATGACGGTCCTTAAACCAGTTAAAATGTATACGCAAATGCCTATGCGGCTTGATAACAGCGGTGCCTTACATAGGGTCAAATCGTCCATTACGTTGGAGATACATGACGTGTCTTCTTGACCCGTAGCGAAACATGTCTTCCGGAGTAGCGTAGAAGGTGTAATACACTCGTACATAATATTGCTCTAGTGTTACGTCAGCGGACTCTGTGACACCTTTTTCCAAGGTAATCCTGAGAATTGAAGGTCGGCTGTTGACCGCGATAATAACGCATCGCATTTATCTATCTTCTGTATTGATGATGTATAACTGTTTCTGTTTTCTCCTCT
The DNA here is from genome assembly GCF_021461395.2 of Schistocerca americana. Classification (NCBI taxonomy): domain Eukaryota; kingdom Metazoa; phylum Arthropoda; class Insecta; order Orthoptera; family Acrididae; genus Schistocerca; species Schistocerca americana. The sequence goes on along the minus strand of NC_060119.1, from coordinate 239,437,066 downwards.
TGTTTGACTTATGTGGCAGTGGTCCAACATTTGTCCTATTTTTTTTTTACAAGATCCGACCAAAACTTTTTATGATACCTGAAGTAAAGGAGTCCATTTTACGGGAAAAATATTTGTAGCATGAGTCCGTAGGACACCTGTTAATAAAAAGGTAAACATCTTAAACGTGGGCATATACTCGTGATAGTGTCATACTAGTTCATATTTCTAACTTGCCATGTGTTGCATATTACTTGAAGTTTCGGCAAAGTAAACGAGTGCCAACTAATGATGGCAAGGGATAACAAAACATCATATTTACGCGTTTAAGATCCACTGCTGGATCGATGTTTCACTGAAACATGTTTAGGTTTTTATGTAACAAGAAAAACATCTTAAATCAGTCGGAAGATTTTTCTTTTCTTATGTAACTCAGTTTTCAGAAAGTACGACTTGAATGTTAAGCAGAATCGAGACGCTAGAAAAGTTAGATGTTTTCCAAATACCATGTTATCCCAACTCCAAAAATTTAACAAAAAGAATGTTATCGTATATAATTTACAAAATTAAATGTTACTGTACTTTTCATATCTTGGGTAGATACTTTTCAACAAGCAGAGAAAGAAGCTTTGACGGCCGGTGTGGCCGAGGGGTTCTAGGCGCTTTAGTCTGGAACCGCGCAGCCGCCACGGTCGCAGATTCGAATCCTGCCTCGGGCATGGATGTGTGTGATGTTAGTTAAGTTTAAGTAGTTCGTAGTTCTGGTGACTAATGACCTCAGATGTTTAGTCCCATAGTGCTCAGAACCATTTGAACCAAATAAGCTTTGGTACCGAGTGCATAACACTATCGAGAAAGAAAGCATATCAAAGAAAAGTGAATGTGCTGTGACGATCAACAAGTCAATACTGTAATTTTAAATGGGAACATTTTAGGCTAGGCTTTATCGTGATTGTTATTGATATCGAATGAAACAACCAGTTTACTGATACCAGCCACTGTTTATTTGTATCCACGACGCGTTTCGAAGGTTCAAATCTCCATCATCATGTAGATTTGCATGTGTTAGTGTTTCATGTGTGTGTGTTGTGTTACGACTTTGGGGTAACTTGTAGCACTGTGTACAGTGGTCACATGTTCGTTTCACTTTCTTAACACATTACCTGCAAAATATATTTTGTAAACAAAGGTCGATACTGGTTGTTATTTTCAAGTTATCGCAGAAATGAAGAATCAAGTAACTCTTGGAGGATGAAGTCCTCAGTGTTGTGGTACTATTATAATAAACAGGTCTTTGAAGCACACTGCGTTGTCGGTAAAGTAGAACAGAAGGTCTACGAAGTGCTTGGTAGGGAGCATATACATTATGAAACGAACATAGCGTTATTTGACGCACAGAGCTGAAACTTGTCGCCGAGGAAATATCTCTCGAGTTTCTTGCCCGTGTGAGTCATTTAAACTCTGTGAAATATGACAACTTCAAATTAAATGAAATGATGGTGTGGCACTGATGGCCGGGAGGCCTCATCCGGAGACGTTCGACCGCCGGGTCACAAGTCTTCAAAATGGTTCAAATGGCTCTGAGCACTATGGGACTTAACGCCTGAGATCATCAGTCCCCTAGAACTTAGAACTACTTAAACCTAACTAACCTAAGGACATCACACACATCCATGCCCGAGGCAGGATTCGAACCTGCGACCGTGGTGGTCGCGCGGTTCCAGACTGTAGCGCCTAGAACCACTCGGCCACTCCGGCCGGCGTCACAAGTCTTATTTCAGGTGACGCCACATTGGGCGACTTGCGTGTCGATGATGATGATGAGAGATTGTGATGACCACAACACAACACCTAGCTCACGAGTATAGTAGTCAATTACTTTATCAATCAGCTAAGCAGGTGGACATAACAGCTTCAAATTTAAATAGTCTGATCAGATTCCGTGCGCAAAAGACGGATGAAAAATTAATTTTTTGAGGTTGAATTCCATTGGGAACCATCTGCTCGACAACCCCAATATTAGTATTGTAAACAAGAAAATTGGTAGCTTGGTCGTAAGACGTTTAGAATCATTTAGTATATCTGACTTTATGTCTTACATTTTTTTTAGCACTGAAGATGATTACACAGTGATAGAAATCGATTTGTTGTAATAAATAATTTCATATCTCTTAAGACCGATGTTGCCAATTTTCTCGCTTACAAGAAAGATCATTGTTATTGTCCTGTAGAAGATGCGGTGGAAAAGATCGGAATGCAAGATATGAAGCAGGAAATCGGACGTGACCTCTTCAAGGGACCTCCAGGGCATTCTTCTTAATGAAAAGAAACAGCGGAAAATCTAAATTTGAGTGGTCGGACGGGGTGGTAAATCTGCTTCTCCCAGACGTAGTTCCGTTGCCTTAATCAGTGCATTACCCCACGCGGTCAAGCTCTTTGAATTAACGATGTTTTGTGGCTTCAGTAGTGCGACTGCTGTTTCACTACAGAATAGGTTTGGCCCGTTATCACCCAGAGAGTAGAGAGAGATTTTTTTTTCTCTTACGGCACCTTTTATTTCATTGTTTTATTGCAGTTTTTCTTACTTGGGATTTCTCTTCTTACAGGACTGAAATTTCCCCCTTGGTGTGATGGAGTGGTGAATTGCCCTGACAACAGCCTGCCAGCTGAGAGAAGTGCACCTTAAAAACCACAGTTCAGGTACGTCATGAGTTGCTTTGTTAATACCTTTGTGCTCACAGTGCTCTGGTAACATTCCTTTTTTCATCTTTCTTTCCTGAAGCATGAGAACAGATCTTTGTTCTTTTTAATACGACGCTACCGAGCGTCGAAGTTATAGGAACCGGTGTCTGAGACTAGGCCATCCCTTTGGCAGCAAACGTGTCTGTGTATATTAACCGAATGTAGGGGAAACATCTGGAAATGCTGTTTATTATTCGGTGACTGCGAATGAATACTACGATTGGCAGTGGAGTAGCTGTTGCGTAGACAGGCCGTATCTCCTATGAATTTTGTGCTTCTGTGACTTGATGGTAGACTGTTTAGGACACGGGTTTCCATCTGTAGTTTATTTTTCTCCTGTGTAGCAAAAAACAGGAGATTTTTAGAGTGAACGATGAAACAATCGACTGGCCACCAGTTGTTGAAATGAGTCTGTTACCCCATCTCTAACCAATCGCCCTACGAGTTAACAAACAGCCTATTTATCAACAGTATCGGGGTAGCCACACGGGGAGAAGGGTTTGCTAGGTAGACGCGTAATGGACCCCATAGGGAAGCAGCGTTCAGGATTGGAAGAACTTCACTGTGCACTTGGTACATCTGCCGGGTACCTCATCCGAGATGTGGAAGAGGCCCTGCATGCAGCTACTGAAGATGCAGGGTGCAGTCATCTTCAAATTATGGCCCATGTCGGTATCAGTGACTGTTATCGCTTGCTTTCTTAGGTCATCCTCAGTTCGTACAGGCGGCAGGCGAATTGGTAAAGACTTTGGTCCTTGCTCGCAAGCTTAAGTAGAGCTTGCAGTTTGCGGTATTGTGTGTGTGTGTGTGTGTGTGTGTGTGTGCGTGCGTGTGTGTGTGTGTGTGTGTGTGTGTGTGTGTGTGTGTGTGTGAGTATATAAAGGGTGAACGTACGTTGTATTTAGCAAAAACATCCAAAAGTACTTGACTGATTTACTTCAATTTTTTACACAATACTCTAATAAACATTCAGACGGACGTAGGCCATATATAATGAATGAGTGTAATATTCGAAATTCGAAGGGGGAACCGTTGTTAGGAAAACCCTCGGAGAGTTTTTGACCGATTTACTTCAAAATTTTCACACGATTCTCTAACAAACTGTCGGACGGACATAGGTGGTATAATTTTTTATACAATGTGCAGGTTTTCTGCTAAAACCGGCTGCGGGAGGGAGACTGCAATACTGTGCAAATATGCAGCTTCGCTCTCTTTCATTTAGTTGGTTGTAATTAATATAGTGGGGCGTCTGAACCATTAGACAAACTGTTTTCTTATGTATATTGTTTTTCGTAGATATAATTTTATACAAAAACTGTGTACACAACAATGTGCTATTTTGTTTTGTTCCTGGCAGTCAATTTTAACAGAGAACCTGTATATTAGGAAAATTACGTGTGTCTGATACTAATGCGTATTCTGAATCTTCAGAAACTTTGTGATTCTACCCGTTCGCGGATTGAAACTCGAAATAATGTCGTTGAAGCTACAATATCGACAGACCCAGCAGCTGGAGAGGTCTCTCTCATACCCCCTATTCTAGTTACTCCTATCGATTTACCCATTCAGTTTAACCGAATCAAGATTTTGGTTTCAGTAACAATAAAGAATGATCATGGTCGGCCACTCAGATTCGTTGGAATCGATTTACGATAAGTGTGTTTTTATCGTGGCCAGTTTTACGCTGCCGTTTCACTGGTTCGTTGTCCGCCTGCTTAGCTGGGTGGTAACGCGCTCATGCAAGCGGGCCCGGGTTCGATTTCCGGCCGGGTTGGAGATTTTCTCCTTTCGGGAACTGGGTGTTGTGTTGTACTCATAATCATTTCATCCTCATCATCGGCGCGCAAGTCGCCCAATGTGGCGTCGGATGAAATAAGACTTGCATTTGGCGGCCCAACTTCCCTGGAGGGAGCTTCTCGGCCAACCACGCCATACGCTCATTTCATTTCACTGGTTGTCACACCGTATCTAAAGCGGAAAAATTGACTGTGTACAAAAAATCTAAAAAACCTTAAAAAGGAAATTAAATATCGTTTGTCTGGAAATACAGGGTGTCCATAAAGTCCCTTTACAACTTCAAAATTTTATTACAACGGCAGTTGTTGACATTTTTAACAACATTTCTTTTATTGTAATAAGTGTTTATAAAAGGTTTTTTGACAGTGTTTAATAGACCTCTATATGGGCGCCTTTAGTTGCACGAAGCACGTCACGACGATACTCGATTTCTTGGCATGTTCGCTGTAGCATAGCGTCATCAGTGGTGGCAATGGCATTACGAATCCTTTGCTTCAAGTCAGCAATGTTCCGTATCTGTGTTTGATACACGATATCTTTTACATACCCCCATAAAAAAGTCCAAGAGAGTGATATCTGGCGAACGCCGTGGCCAAGGAATTGGCTCATCCCTCCCAATCCATCCGCCTGGAAATGTTTCATTGAGGAACCGACGAACATGCAGTCCCCAATGTGGTGGTGCACCATCTTCCTGGAAAATGGTAGTTGGTTGTAAGTCAGTCAGTTGTGGTGCTACATATTCGGTCAGAAGGCCAAGGTAAACATCTGCACTAATTGTTGACTCGTTGAAGAAAAATGGACCACTTATTCGGCTGCACATGATTCCATACCACATGATTCCACACCACACATTCACTTTTGGACTATCCCGGTGAAGCTCCCTAGTGACATGGGGGTGTTCACATCCCCAGTTTCTCATATTGTGTCTTTTTAATGTCCCAGAAACATGAAAAGTTTCCTCGTCTTTGAAACAAACTTGCTGGAGGAATGCTTCATCCTCCGAAAGGCTTCCCAGCATGTTGAGTGCAAACTCTGTCCGTTTTGGCTTGTCATTTGTCTCAAGTGCCTTTAACAGTTGCAGTTTGTAAGCGTACAACCGTAAGTTCTTGTGGAGGACCTTAGGCACAGTTGAACCTGGTAGTTGCAATAGTTTGGCAGCAGTGCGGATGGACTTCGTAGGTGAACGAGTGAAAAGGTTTAAAACGAGATCGATATTTTCCTCGGATGTTCTTGTCACCCGCTCCTCCCTTTATCCAACACTGTCCCTGTCTCCATAAATTTTGTGCCATGCACGTATTGAAGGGCGCGGTGGTGGGTCTCTTCGATACTTCGTTCTGAAGTTTCGTTGAGTCTGAACATCCGATTTTTTCTCAATAAACCAGGACACGCATTGTGCCTTCCCTTGAGGAGTTGCCATTTCATAGAGGTTCAGTTCCTTCCATAACAGAGTGTCTGAAACACAAAAATGTAGTATATATAAAAACTTTTTTAAACAGTGATTACAATGAATGAAATTTTGTTAAAATATTTCAACAACTGCCGTTGTAATAAAATTTTGAAGTTGTAAAGGCACTTTATGGACGTTCTGTATGTTCTCGAAGCGGCCCTGGCCCTGTTTATTATAATTTCGAGTTCCATACCTCAAAATGTGCCAAGTCGCAAGGAGGAGCCGAAATGTATGTCCTGACACAATTCCCAGGGATACTCCAGATTAAACCGTATATCCAATTCCCACACATATTTAGCAATTAGCCAAACATTACTGGGTTCGCTAGTGTGCTGTATGACTCAGTCATTATAAAAGCTTTGGAAATTACTACCGCACTGCGTGTACACAGAACTAAGCCGAATGATCAAAGTCACGTTCCACTTGAAGATGCGTATGACGCGAGCATACACATGGCAGGAAGGCCAGTGCCTTCATGAAAAAATGTTTGCGGTTCGTACGAAATCGTAATTGTAACCGGGCGTGCACCTCTTCGTCTGCAGTAAATCGACGCCCACTAATTCGGAGCACCAAAAATGTGGAAATGAAAGGGGGAGAAATCGGTTCTGTATGGTTTCCCAGCGAAACTTCAGCAGCGCAGTCGAAGCAACCTTGACAACATGTGGGCAGGCATTGCCTTGCAACAGCATGACGCCGTCCCTCAACATTCTACATCTACATCCATACTCCGCAAGCCACCTGACGATGTGTGGCGGAGGGTATCTTGAGTACCTCTATCGGTTCTCCCTTCTATTCCAGTCTCGTATTGTTCGTGGAAAGAAAGATTGTCGGTATGCTTCTGTGTCGGCTCTAATCTCTCTGATTTTATCCTCATGGTCTCTTCGACACTGGACTCGCCTTCGGGAGGACGACGGTTCAATCCCGCGTCCTGCCATCCTGATTTAGGTTTTCCGTGATTTTCCTGAATCGCTCCAGGCAAATGCCGGGATGGTTCCTTTGAAAGGGCACGGCCGACTTCCTTCCCCATCTTTCCCTAATCCGATGACCTCGCTGTCTGGTCTCCTTCCCCAAAGACCCCCCTCCCCCCCCCCCTCTCTCTCTCTATCATGGTCTCTTCGCGAGATTTACGTAGGAGGGAGCAATATACTGTTTGATTCCTCGGTGAAGGTATGTTCTCGAAACTTTAACAAAAGCCCGTACCGAGCTACTGAGCGTCTCTCCTGCAGAGTCTTCCACTGGAGTTTATCTATCATCTCCGTAACACTTTCACGATTACTAAATGATCCTGTAACGAAGCGCTGTGATCTCCGTTGGATCTTCTCTATCTCTTCTATCAATCCTATCTGGTACGGATTCCCCACCGGTGAGCAGTATTCAAGCAGTGGGCGAACAAGTGTACTGTAACCTACTTGGCGTTTGGATTTTGTAGTGCGCTTCAATTTTTGCGAAGTGTTCGCGTACCGCTGAACGTTCATTATGCCGCCGTGTTCCAGAAAGCCAATTAGCAGCGGTCCCTTGCAGCCAGAGAAAAAGGTCATCTTGATTTTGGCAGAGCTGCATTAGTTTCGCTGTGAAGCCCGTACACATCCTCCATACACTCCCTGTATCTCCCCAAGTGATTTCAATCTTTTTGGTGTCCTGAGGAAAGACATTCACGGCGATCTATTTCCTCCGGACAAAAAGGTGCACGCACGCCTGGACATAATCACGGTTCCGTAGACAACCGCAAACATTTTTCCATGAGAGCATTGACCGTCCTGTCTCACACTGGGATAAATGTGTTAACGGTTATGGTGGCTACATTTGAAATAATACACAGTTTACTTACTTTTTCCATATATCTCGTTTTCATTTGAATGTCCCTAACAGTACGAGACGATACAGGAAATGTTTATTTAGACGTGTAACAGGTTTCATTACTAGAAGGAGCTGTAGATGTACTATTTGAAGTTTCCAGAGTGAGCGCGCCAAGTTTCCATCACTTCCGACAGAAGGCGTAGCTGCAGGACAGTTTCAAAATGGCGTCTGTTGGTGATGTACGTTACAAGCAACCTACCGTCATTGAATTTCTCACTGCAGAGAAAGAAATTGTGGAGAATATTCATAAGCGCTTGTACAAAGCCTGTGGAGCATCAGCTGTCGACAGAGGTACAGTTAGCCGCTGGGCACGGAGGGTGAGGTCATCAGAAGACGGTTCGGCGGAGCTCCACGATTTGCAGCGGCCGGGGAGACCATCCATGGCTGTCACACCTGACTTATTGCAGCGAACTGATAGTGTCCTTCGCGAGGACGAACGCATTACGACTCGGCAGTTGGCGCTGCATCTGTTAATTAGTAAAGGAAGTCTGGAAGCAATTATCCACCTGGACAACGGTTAGTACCGACAGGGCATACACGCCCTTGTTTCGCGCTTGTTGAAGGCCATAGAACGGAATGGAGATTACGTGGAAAAATAGCGTGTGTAGATAAAACACTGTTCTTTCGTGTGTGTAGATCTCATTATGTTCAATAAAGAATTGTTGGAAACAAAAAATGCGGTGCACTACTTTCTGAGAAACCCTCGTACATTCAACGAATAATTGAGGATGTAGGGTGGAAGTGCTGCTGTGAAATGAAGAGGTTGAGACAAGAGAGGAATACGTGGCGGACCATACCAGACCAGTCAGAAGGCCGACGAGTCAAAAACAAAAGTGTCATAGTAGACAGAATTCGCTGTAACCATACAATTTTTGTATATGTTCTTTAAACTTTTCCATTAACACTACAAGGCATTACTGACTGGAAGACATCGAGCAATATTGAGAGTACATTGTATAGATACATGGTTTCTCCAGCGTTATGAACGATGATGACTCTAAATGCGTGTTGCATAGGAACCGCCACTTTCCTCTTTTTACTACAGCATTATTTCCTGCGTGCAGGGACTTTGTAACGTCCCCTTTGGAAAATTATAAATGACAGTGCTGGAAAACCTCTACGTTATTTGATTTTCAAACAGCTGAGCAAAACTGAAAGTACTGACTTTTCTCTCTTTACTTATTCTGATCATCGCTAAACTGACACACAATATTTTCAGCGCAACGCAATCTGACTTTCAATAATCCGTACAAAAGAATGGCCCTGACTAACAATAACCTATACCTTTCATGAATCACTTACCTCACAAAAATCTTCGTTACTCGAACTACTGCAATACAGCGAGCGCCAATACTGCCAGCTAAATAAAAGGTTCTAACTACTGAAGGCACTACCTACTGATAGGCATAGTAAGCAAATGAAAGATTTTGATGGAGGACAAACAATGTATTTAAAAAAATGGCTCTGAGCTCTATGCGACTTAACTTCTGAGGTCCTCAGTCCCCTAGAACTTAGAACTACTTATACCTAACTAACCTAAGGACATCACACACACCCATGCCCGAGGCAGTATTCGAACCTGCGACCGTAGTGGTCGCGCGGTTCCAAACTGTAGCGCCTAGAACCGCTCGGCCACCGCTGCCGGCCAATGTATTTACCTTCATAGTGTTCAAAAGCCATTATATATATATATCAGTTCATAACATACAGTCTTACAAATTTCCTTTTTCTGAAGGACGCACGTCCAGATCATCCGCTGTCAAAACTCTGCCATCTCTCTCCCCACATGCACCACTGCTGGCGGCTCACCTCCCAACTGCGCAACGCTACGCGCTGTTCACATCCAACTGCCCAACACTACAATAGCAAATATTCCAACAATGCAAACCAGCCACAGACTGCACACAGTACAGTCAGTGATTTTCATACAGAGCGCTACGTGATGTTACCAACATAAAAACCTAAACAGCCTACTTACAACTATAACACTCAGCATTTTTAATATACCCTACGACAATATTGAATGAAGCAGTATGTTCTCATTAATTTAGAAACGCTAATAAAATCGGTTTTTCGTTGTTAACACACATAACTCAACTGTATTCTGTAAAACGGGAACAAAATGGTTCAAATGGCTCTGAGCACTATGGGACTTAACTACTGTGGTCATCAGTCCCCTAGAACTTAGAACTACTTAAACCGAACTAACCTAAGGACATCACACACATCCATGCCCGAGGCAGGATTCGAACCTGCGACCGAAGCAGTCGCGCTTTTCCGGACTGCGCGCCTAGAACCGCTAGACCACCGCGGCCCGCACCGGGAACACAAGAGGAAATTTAGAAAAGTGTTGCGATTAATCGAGCGAGTCAAATGTCGATCTTTCACTTATCTCTACTCTAATGTTATAAGATCTAACCGTATGATATCGAACAACTTCGGTCTCCGCGTGGTTTCTAGTTGAAATTTGAGATGAATACCTCGTGTCGTTAACATAGGGAACTCGCAGTTTAGAACGAAAAACATTTACGTTACCCTGTTAACCGTGTTAGATGGTTATGCGTGAACGTAATATTCATAAAGATGGCATGAGGATTCCAGAAAATAATGGCTTGCTTCTTAACAACATGTAATTTGAGTTAAATTTCACGACGGTACTGATAAACATTTCTCGAGCGAATTCGCAGAAGACTGCTAGTGCATTTGAGTACAAAATTACTCGTCATTGCTGCCTTTCCGAGTGTTCGAAGCTTCCTCTGGGCAGTCATAACACGTGTGACTGCGGGTTCCGTTTTCGGCTGCACTGTTTACGATCTAAACAGGAGCAGTAAAATAGTCAATTCCCTCTTGCCGACAGCGGTCGAGCAGTAATTTACACTCGCAACATCAGGTTTGGAACTCGTTTATCCCTTAGCTCGTGTGTTCTCTCTGGGACATAAAATGTGTAAGAGTCCATTGGAAGACGGAAATCCAGTGTAGCCAACGTTGTACAATGAAATCCGGCATCGATAGTTAGAGCTCTCTTGTTGGCCGCGAGACACCCACACTGCTGCTCTGCTCATTTTGAGAGGCAGCATAATATCTGGCACTAAATTATCTGCTGCCCTCATTCACAAGGGGAAAAAAGAGAATGACGCAAAGCACCAGGATTCATTGATCACGACGGCGAGGGACACTATTGAAACGGCAGTCCTGGGCTGCTTGCTGTAGGGTAATGTAATTCAGGCGACAGTTAAAACAGTTATATGAACTTCCTTTCTTCCAGAATCGTGTAATGAACTTAAAAATTATGTGCATCATATGTCAACTGCGTATTTCACTCACTACTGGTCATTGCCGTTGTAATGGCAGCACTGAAACTGGTCACGGAAGAGTATGCTGTCCCCCATGAACGATGTGTGTGTGTGTGTGTGTGTGTGTGTGTGTGTGTGTGTGGGTACGCGCGTGTATGTGATCAACTTACCAGACCTACTCATTTACGGCGACCAAAGTGGTAAAGTTGTAATTAGAGGACGGTATTCTCCACGTACTAAACCGAATTTTTAAAAGTACGTTGGTGTTTCTCCGATCGTGCCTTCGTCTTAGTTCAGTCAAAGTATTCGTCTTCTAACGACGTCCCTCTCAACTGAACTTAAACTACTATGAAGACAGAAATGAAAATTCAGTTTTTTTCTGTACTAATCCCATAAGCATCTTTGTTCTTTGAATGTTGACGCCCCACTGTTCGAGTAGAACGCCGCACCATTAAGGTCTCAAACATTCTGTTACGTGCACAGGCAAGTCAAAAATCAGTGCTGACTATGTTAACTGCTATACATAAATGATTATTACCTGACAGACCGGCCAAAGAACAAAGTGAAAAATTGTTACAAAAAGGTATGTAAAGGTTAAAAAATCGCTTTGCAACAAATATTTTCCTTTAATTTCATTTCCGTTATACACAGTAAAGGCATAAGTTGAAAGTAGAACCTTAAAAAAATGAAAAAATACACGTATTTCGGTTGCCTGTTGGTATAAATAATTTAAATACGATGTTGTAATGAGCGAATTTCAAAATAGCAGCGTTTATATTTCACGGTCAGCTACTTCTTCCACATATAATGTGAAGGCTGGAAGATCATGGGTAAACTCGCGTCGACGACTATGTCACTAGAGACCAGCACGAGCTCGCCTTGCGAAGGGATGGGGAGGGAAATCATCTGCGTTCTTGAACCATAACGACTTTAGCCTTAAGCGATAACTCGTGGAAGACCTAAATCTGGATGGTATATTTATCCTTTACTCAGTTTGTTTCAGGGATGTGATGGGACAGTTTTCACAAAAAAAAAACGACTTTATTTTTCCATTTTTATATCCTTCAAGATGATTTGAATGTGGAATTCTGCAATGGTTGGGGTGCAACTTGGAGGGCGTACTGATTGTGCAACGTCTGTCTCACTTGTTCGCTTGCAACTGTTGCTCTTTATCCAGTCAAAAGAGTTCACAGAATAGAAATGAGGATTTTTTTACTTTGGTGTTAGATTTATCAAATCAGTACCAAACTAAAAATAAAATGTAGAAGCTCTCAATCTGTTAAGATGGCATCTTGTTGCTGTATCATATTAATCACAAAACTAATTTCTATTTGCAGCACATACAGTATACACAGAGTTGTCGTTTGGAAGTTCACACTCCTTCCCACACTCCCACACAATCGCTGTCAGTTTTGCAGATTTTACTTCAAGAACTACAGTACACCTTACGATGATATTTTCAATATTACTATCTCTCTTCCTTTTGTCTTTTCTAAACCGTCCACTGTCTCACTTACACATCTGCGACAGTAAGGAAAGGTTGCAGTAGTTGGAATACCGAACGTGAGCGGTAGATAGATCTTTTTTGGCGATGCAAGTGTTGCAGAATCTGAACTTTAGCTTTTGTTTAATAGTCCGTGAGTACATCAAAGAGCTACTTCAAAATTACAATGCTGCCTTTCCACAGAAGTCATTAATCCTTAATCCTCATTCATTGTTCCCTCCAGTTGCAAATTTTTAATTAGATTACATGTTTCGATCACTGTGGGTCATATTATGATCCAAGTAGTGGCGTCAGCAACCCGTCTTATCTACACAGAACCATATGTCAGAATACCTGATATATAGTCCTCAGTAGACTCAGATCTGAAGATGTTTCAGAGTGGTAGACACATTTAATCTAATTAAAAATTTGTACAATGAGAACAAAATATCAACACAGTTACTGAAACTCGCAAGACGATTATGTCAACTGTAATCGTTAGTCTGTCTTTTCCGTTTATAAATGAGTAATTTAAAACACAAATTTCAGTAAAATTAACGCTAACACTCGTAGTTCAATAAGTTTATTGACTAAAACGTCTCTGCCTCTTAGATTGTTCAAATGTGTGTGAAATCTTATGGGACTTAACTGCTAAGGTCATCAGTCCCTAAGCTTACACACTACTTAACCTAAATTATCCAAAGGACAAACACACACACACACACATCCATGCCCGAGGGAGGACTCGAACCTCCGCAGGGACCAGCCGCACAGTCACATCTTAGATTAACAAAGTACTTTCTAAATATTTGTGATTACCATAGGCATACATCACACACACACACACACACACACACACACACACACACACAAATGAATTACTATTTAATGCCAACGTCTAACAGGAATTTCACGATCAGTTTAAAAATGTCTATTATTCTCTGTGCCAAGAGTATCAAGACACTGGAGCGAAACTCTTGTCTTATACAAACCAGCACCGTTAGTGGCCAGTCAGATTCCTTTCTGTGTCTAGAGCAGCCATTGTATATAAATGAAATGATAATTGATTCAAGACCCAAAGCTGCCGATAGGCATTGATATACATCAACGGGGACAGCTGAAAACGTGTGCCCCGACCAGGGCTCGAACCCGGGATCTCCTGCTTACATGGCAGAAGCTCTATCCATCTGAGCACCGAGGGCACAGAGGAGATTGCGACTACAGGGATTTATCCCTTGCACGCTCCCCGTGAGACCCACATTCCCAACTTAATGTCCACACACTACATTCGTAGTGCCCCTGCCAGCTACACTCATTACTCGCGGCAGACAACCTTACCGAGTCCCGTAAGAATTCGGGCAGTGCGTGTGCATCCGCACAGAAGAAGAAGGTCAATGGCCGGTTAGCCTTAACTATATGGAGATGGTGTCTGTTCTTTCGGACTTGGTTGACGTTCTAGATCTCCCCACAGTCGCAGTTTAGCGATGGTATGCCGTGAGCTCTAACGATTTGTTGTCGGTAGCTGGTGCGTTTGAATTTCAATGTGGGAATGGTTAACGGTTCTTACTAACCGTCTCTTGTTTCCCTTGCCTGTGCGGTTATCTCACTTTTCAGCGCACCACTGTGCCTTCGGTGTATGTGAGTGGGTTTGCCTGTACCAGGTGCTGCTGTGTAGATGTCTGCCGCACCTTGTTCCGTTCGCTTTTGGCCATGTCTCTGAATGCAGCTACTAATATAGTCGCGGTAAGCGTTGACCGCTGTCGGAGAGGCGAGGAGCACGGTAAGAAGAAATGCGTACAGAGATGGCCTTGCATCACACGTCTCATTGTTAGCGAGCTAAAGTAGGCCCATGCTGGTAGGTCACTGTAACATCGGCGTCAATGACAACCCTAAGCTGCTGCGCATCTAGTGGCGCGCGCATAATAGATCCCAGCTGGGATGCATCTGTGTTGTACTTCGTTCTTTGCAATGTTCTTTGCCATCTGGTCGGCCTCTCATTCCCCACAATCCCAACATGACTCTTGGTCCATGAATAAGTCATGTTTGTTGACATAGTCAGCATTGGAGACGAGCAGTGTGTCATAATTTTTTGTTATACATTAAGGATTAAAAATCCTCGAGGCAACATCACAAACTAATTTTATTGTGATTATTAGTTTCACCTACACACGAGCCATTTTCAAATCATAAAAAACATTCTTGATCAGTAAAACTGCCATAACGACTTAACACATCGTCATAAAATTTTAAGTCACAGTATTCATACATAAAGTACAGCTCGAATAATTTGACATATCGTTCATGTACAATCAATTAGAACGAAGATCATAAAATTACGGCATTATTTCGCTAAAGCTTAGTAACTGACACACATAATCCGTAATTGTGTTCTCTAGTTGCAAAGATCATTGTGAGTGCGTTATTACAACGTGGTACTGCAGCTGACGGCCAATACAGCGGTTAAGTAATTTATTTATTTATTGTTCATAACTACACCACATTGTCTGAAAAGCTAAAATAGGCCATACGAATCACAGTTTCTTGGATACTATTAAATTACGTATTAATTATTTATTTCTGATACTCTTAAGGTACTCTCTATATTTTTGATACATACATTCATGTAATATATATATACTTCAACTATTTTTTCTACTACAAAACTACATTAATCACTTAACCAACTACCCAGGTACTAATCTACCAAAGTGTAGTGCATTTAACTTGTAAACTGTTGTCTCTGCTACTGGATTCCGCCTCATACTACCCTGGTCAACAGCCATAGTCTGGAGGATTCCTTGGGCGTCGGGCAGCACGTCAGCAGCGTTTCCACTGTATCATAAAATTTCACCCATCACTGTTACTTCTTAAAGTCCACACTTCCATGATCACTTGCACCAAAGCAATGTAGATTCTTTGGGCCAGTATTTCACTCTATAGTCGCCGACCTCAGTTATCTTCTCTCCATCTGCAGAGTATGTTGTCTAGCCTGAATAGCAGCATGATGACTTATGGTTGAAAATACCTCGTGAAGTCTTCCTGTATACGTGGGCTGCAGTATCGTTCAAGGTGCGCCAGGTAGACTCGCTCCTTAGTGCTGCTTTGGGATCCAATATCCTCAATACATGACGTCCATTACCCGCTGCATCTTCATAGACCGTTCAGTCCCACAATGTGTATTCTGATGTGCCCACACTGCCACAGGCACAGCTATCATTCAGATGTCTTCTGATGTTGTATAGATACATGGCATAAGGGGCGTGGACAGTTTAAAAATGTATTAGTCCACCCGATGGGGTAAGAAATCTCATTTTTAACCTCTCCCTGATGTTAGGGAGACATTCGCATGTTCTCTTGCCTGTGCCTTAAGTGTCCTATTCAAACCATCAAGTAATATAACATTTGTAGTACACACCATGTAAACGTGTGTGGCCAGGTCTGCAGTGAAAAGGAGTTCCGTGTCTTGGCGGTCTTCAATGGCCGACATCAGCCGTGTAAACTGACACCTCTTTCGGTAGATGTAGCTTGAACAGTGGGCAAAGAAAGATGACCATTGTGTGTTTCTGTCGCCGCCATGCACAAGCCGCGTGGTTCGTACCCTTTTATTCTCCCCACTCGTGGTCAAAGTTCAATATATAACGTCCTTTCGAAAGCAAGCTACTTATAAGATAAAGCATAGCCCCGGAGTGAAGACTTTGGCAGAAAATTTGCTTTCGTCTTGTTTGAAGAAGCATCTAGGTGTTCACCAACCCGAATAGATAAACCACATAGAATTACACGATGATGCTATCCAGTGTCTCAACTCAACTACTATTCAGTACCGGTCATGCATATGCACTGTGTCACGTCTCATTACTAGCTCGGTCATTCAGACACATAATCAGGTAATTTCAAACTGTGAATTACCCTCCAGTATTACAGGGTATGTTCAGACAATAGTGATACGAGGGAATATCTAAGCTAATTTCGTGAGTACTTCAAATGAGCCGTTACTGTTTGCAATATACGAAATGATCTAGTATAATAATTATAACATCGAAAGCTCCATTAAGCTGTTGTCTATTGGAAATTTGTGACTCCAGAATATTGGAGCGAAATGTAGGAAGACCTGTGGAGGATCAATAATTGATGCACGGACTGGCAGTTGATACTGGAGGTAAAAAAATGTAACATAAACTCCTAAATAGGCGAACAGATCCATTAATATTTTATTACGCTATTGATGGAAAATGCCTGGAAACGGCAACTACCGTATCATACTCACGAGTAGCCGTCTTGAGCGACCTAAAGTGGACTGATCACATAAAATTAATAGTAGGAAAAGGACATGTTAGGCTGAGATTAATTGGAAAAATGTTAAGGAAAGAAGTGGCTTACGGAAGACTTGTTCGACCGACTCTTGAATATTGTTCATCATTCTGGAACCCTTGCCAAGTTGTCAATAGAAGAGGTCCAGAAGATGCAACGAAGAACGGAACATTTTATCAATGGTTCGTTTAGTAAGCTCAAAAGCGTGAAGGAGATGCTCACGAACTTAGTGGCAGACGCTACAAGAGAGGCGAAGAGTACCGCAGACAGGTTTATTGTTCAAATTCCGAGAGCATGCGTTCTAATAAGAGGCGGGTAACATAGTACTCCACATACGTGTCCAAAGTAACCGCGATCAATACGGCAGAGAATTCAGAGCTCATACGGAGGTTCACGGATAGCTGTTCTTCCTATCGTCCAATGATGAGATGGGGAAGGAGGAAAGGGTAGTGTTACCACATGTACCTCATTATTACAGTTAAATGGTAGTCGGAAATGGCATGTTATTTATGAGATTTATGAGGGGGGTGGGAGGCTAACTGTGAACCTCTACCAGAACCGAACCCAGGACTCATGCTTGATAGTAATGTACCACGCTCATGAACCTAAATCAGTTTGGTTCTACATCTACATCTACATAAATATTCCGCAAGCCACCATAAGGAGCGTGGCTGATGATACCCTGTACCACTTCTAGTCATTTCCTCTCCTGGGGGGAGGAGCGAGGGAAGAACGGTTGTCTGTATGCCTCCGTATGAGCCCTAATATCTCGCATGTTATCTTCTTGGTCCTTACGTACAATGTGCGTTGCGACAGTAGAAGCGTTCGGCAGTTAGCTTAAAATACTAGTTTTCTAATTTTCTCAATAGTGTTCCTCGAAAAGAAAGTCCATTTGAGCTCCCAAAGCATCTCCGTAACACTTGCCTGTTGTTAGAGCCTACCGGTAACAAATGTAGAAGCCAGCCCCTGAATTGCTTCGATGGTTCCCTCTAGTTCTAAGTTCGAGGGGACTGATGACCTCAGATGTTAAGTCCCATAGTGCTCAGAGCCATCCGAGTAGCAATCTAGAATAGGTCGCATCAGCGTCCTATATGCAGTCTCCTTTACAGATGAACCACATTTTCCCAAAATTCTCCCAATCAATCGGAGTCAACCATTCGCCATCCCTACCACAGTCTTCACACACTCGTTCCATTTCATATCGCTTTGCAACGTCACGCCCGGATATTTAAACAACTTGACTGTATCAAGTAGGACACTGCTAACTTTGTATCCGAAAATTACGGGTTTGTTTTTCCTACTCATCCGGATTAACGTACATTTTTCTACATTTAGTGCTAGCTGCCATTCATCACACCAACTACGAATTTTCTCTATGTCATCTTGTACCCTCCTACGGTCACTCAACTTTGATACCTTACTGTACAGCACAGCATCATCAGTAAAAATCACTGATTACTATCCGCCCTTTCCGCCAAACCATTTATATACAGAAACAATAACAAACGTAAGTGAAATCTGGGTCCGTGTGTGAATTCTATGCGTCGTAACGTGGCGAGCGATGAACGCTGCTGACGACAAAGGATCCTGGGAGCGGGGCGCAGAAGCGGCGGAGACTGCGTGGGTTCGGCGGCTGGCGGGATCCGATTTAATTGCCAGCTGACGCGCCGCGAGACGAATAAACAGCGTTGCGAAAGCGCCGTCCCGCGGGCCGCCGCTGACTGATGCGCCGCTCACCTGTTGGCGCGTGACGTCACACGGCCGGCGCTGCGCAGACGCGCTATATATAGCCGCGCGACGGCAGCGCCACCGTGGCGGGGGCGTCCGCAAACTCCGATCCTCACTGTTTTCATCCGCAAACTGTGGACAAGAAGCTGAAAGATATTTGTAAATTTAGCCCGACACTCTGAGCTGCAATCCCTTGCAACCCCAGTTCGGTGGAGAGCCTGTGACCATCGTACGTTGGCTGGGGCGAGGCAGCACACGCAGGGTTGAGATAAGTAATATTATTGACTTGGTACTATGTACCGTGTATTTGTAAAAAAATTTTATTGGGACTTGCCGCTGTAGGTGTTGATTTTAGCGGGTTTAGCGTTTGACTAGGCCTATTTAGGCATGCTGTTTCATATTTGTTCTGAAGAAGGCGTGGTTACCCACGCTGAATCCTAGGTAAACACCAGGTAGATTTATAAATATCTGCGATGCTCAGGTTTTCCGCCAAAAGAAACTTAGTGACAGCTCTCTGCTTGGAAGCCACCTCAGTGACGAACGCCATTTTGAAGGCTGCGTATAGCGCTACCATCCAGCGGAACTTCATGAAACTATAGGGACTGAAGCGGGAATATTCCACTATATCCCACAACAAATTCCACTTTTTTTCGACCGAAATTGGCTGAGAAGAAAAATGTTGCATTACTTATTGAAAACGCCTCGTAGTTACAAGTAATGGCATCTACATTCTGTACCAGCTGTTTCACTATTCCTGTTGCAGGCGTCTAGGGGTTATAGAAGGGACTTAGTAAAAAATGGCTCTGAGCACTATGGGACTCAACTGCTGTGGTCATAAGTCCCCTAGAACTTAGAACTACTTAAACCTAACTAACCTAAGGACAGCACACAACACCCAGCCATCACGAGGCAGAGAAAATCCCTGACCCCGCCGGGAATCGAACCCGGGAACCCGGGCGTGGGAAGCGAGAACGCTACCGCACGACCACGAGATGCGGGCAAGGGACTTAGTAGATAAAGTTTTGACAAGAGACCATCATTACTTAATTGTGATCTGACTATATCCGCTCCTGAGCACAGCAGATTTCAAAAATCGCTGACGGAAATCGCAAGCAAACGACTATTCAAGTTGGTGTGTAGATTCAATGATGTGTAGATTCAATAAGCCTGGCGAAGAACTTTCGGAAAAATAGCAATCATACAATTCTGAAGATTATAAGGGTACACAGGCGCGAAAACTATTGCACTATGATTAACATCTCACGCATCCAAGCTGTTGACAAGAACAATATACACATGAATGGAAAATAAAATTCAGCATCTGTTAGATGACGATCAGTTTGGCTTTAGGAAAGGTAAAGGCACAAGAGAGGCGGTTCTGGCCTTGCGCTTGATCTTGTATCCAAGAGTGAAGGAAAATCAAGATATGTTCGTAGGTTTTGTCGACTTAGACAAAGCGTTCGATAATGTGAAATTGTGCAAGATGTTCGAGATTCTGAGAAAAATTAGAGTAAGCTACCAGGAAAGATGTGTGGTATGAAATATGTACAAGAACCAGGAGCGAACAATAAGATGGAAGACCAAGAACGAAGTGCTTGTATTGAAAATGGAGTAAGACTGTTCAGTCTATACATCGAAGAAGCAATGGTGGAAATAAAACAAAGGTTCAAGAGTGGGATTAAAACGTGAGATGAAAGGCCATCTTCAGTGAAAGTGATGAAGCATTACATAATCTCTTAAATGGATGAACAGTCTAATGGTTACAGACCATGAACTGAGAGTAAATCGGAAAAAGGCAAAAGTAATGAGAAGTAGCAGAAATGAGAACACCAAGAAAAACTGGTGTTCACAAAGTGGAGAATTAAAAGAATTTAAATGGCTCTGAGCACTGTGGGACTCAACATCTGAGGTCATCAGTCCCCTAGAACTTAGAACTACTTAAACCTAACTAACCTAAGGACATCACACACATCCATGCCCGAGGCAGGATTCGAACCTGCGACCGTAGCAGTCACGCGGTTCCGGACTGAAGTGCCTAGAACCGCTCGGCCACCGCGGCCGGCTCCAAGTGGAGAAAGTTGATGAATCCCAATACCCAGGAAGCAAAATAACCCACGATGAACGAAATATGGCATGGACATATGTGTCAAGTATTAGTCGTGAGGTTCACTTCTATGTGAGGAAGAACGTCTTCTTCAAAGTCCAGACTGCAGCGCGTCCGTAGAGGATCACAGTCAACCGTTCTAGTTGCGAACGTACCGGTTTCTCGCAGGCATTGTTGTAGTGGAACGAAAATGGTATATTATGTCATGACTGTCTGTTACGATATAATCAGTAATGTTCGCATGCTGAGTGATGGTGAGTAAGTCAGCTGTGGTGTGTACAACAGCGTCAGCTGCTATCAAGTGTCTGGCTGTTTTGGTAAGCATAGCTCGTGATTTCTGCCATCCCCCTACTGCCCAACGCACGACGACGCAGCACTTACAGCATCGCTGCTGATCGGCCCGTGCAGACGGGCGTAGGGATCTATACATTATACAATGTGTACATAATGCAACAAATTTAATCTACTATTATGGGCTACAGCAGAGAGTGACGACGGCGCTTTCTTCTCAGACTGTGTGCGTACCGTGAAGTGGGAGATTTGAAAGTGGTCTGATCTTACAACTTATTTTAAATCCAGACGGTAAGTTTCTACTAAGTTCCTAAGTTCCCTCTACGACCCTTACACACCTGTAATTGGAAATGTGAAACACTCTATATATGAGGAAAGGTTACGCAGCGGGTTTCTCATTTAGGGATCACATTTGAATGTTAGTTTTTTGTGAGAAGATTGTGTTATGGATCGTGTAAGAAGAAGAATCGTTTACCAGCACATGGAAGGATTCGATAGCGGCACGATCGTCGCCTATTGGCACTGTGGTTTGTCGTTTCACGATATTACTGCTTGCGTTGGGCGGAATTACACTACCGTTATGCGGATATGGAATCGATAGGTTCCAGAGGGTAATACTCAAAGCCATGCAGGGAATTAACAGCCCTGTGCATTTAGCGCCAAAGAGGACGGACGTTATTGATCGCTCGGCCATGCGGGGTAGCAGCCACGACATGTTCCTCGAATCAGGAAGTGGGGTTGTCTGCAGCACAAGTACCCATCCAGACAGCCCGCCCGGCTAGCCGCGCGGTCCAATGCGCTGCTTCCCGAACGGGAGGGCGTGCCAGTCCCCGGCACAAATCCGCCCGGCGTATTAGTGTAGAAGTCCGGTGTGTCGGCCAGCTTTTCCATGTGCCTCGGCGAATGCGGGCTGGGTCTCCTTATTCCGCCTCAATTACACTATGTTGGCGATTGCTACGCAAACACTGACTCACTGTCTCCACGTATACGTACACCATAATTACTTTACCACGGAAACATTTGGGGTTACACTCATCTCGTATGAGACATGAGACGTTTCTGGGAGGGGGGCGGGGGCGGGGGGGGGGGGACACTGGGGGCCGAACCGCACAATGACCCTGGGTTCGGTGTGTGGCGGCGGTGGGGTGAGTGGACTGCTGTAGCCTGTTGTGGGGTTGTGAACCACTGAGGGTTACGGCGGGGACGAAGCCTCTCCATCGTTTCTATGTCACTGGTTCAATACGCAGTACACAATACACACCCATCCAGACAATATATAAAATGTAGAACAACTGTAGACTGTCAGTACATTTACCATTGTTCAGCTTCCCTTTATGCGACAACAGAGAGAGAGACACGCATCTATATTTGTGCAATTCACAACAACAGTGAACACAGGATTAAATTTTTTCATTATGAGAGTATTGAAGGGGGATCTGTTTTAATTGTTAAAAACTTATTTGAACTGTTTAGTATGTGTCTAGCGTATGTAAACATATGTACTATTGTGTACCGTATTTGTATCATGTAACAAGCATCTGTGAGCAATGTGCGT
This sequence comes from Schistocerca americana, assembly GCF_021461395.2. Lineage (NCBI taxonomy): Eukaryota > Metazoa > Arthropoda > Insecta > Orthoptera > Acrididae > Schistocerca > Schistocerca americana. The sequence goes on along the minus strand of NC_060119.1, from coordinate 239,414,482 downwards.
ATGGACATGGTCTTTTGCAGAAGATGCTGTGCGTTTTTAAATAAATTAGCTGTGACAGACGTTTTAATGTGCTGAGTTTTATCCACTTGACATCACTTGCATGAGATCAGCGTAAAATGATCGTGTTTTCCGACAAAAAAATGTATGAGACATGAAGATAACAGCTAAGACTGTTGAAACCGGTTGTGGTGGTGGGGGTGGTGCGTCGTCACCTTCACTAACATCACCATCATCATCATTATCATCAATATTACCACACAAGATGTCCAAGACAAGTTGGCGGAGGCAAGTTTTTTCGGCATTTCCTGACAACGTAGCCTTAACAGGAAAGAGATCATTAGAAAACTATTCTGAACCGATTTAGAATACAGGAAAGCATTGCGTAACTGGAAGCACGTAGAGAAATTGAAACGTCTGCTAACTGTGCAAGTGGGAACTGAAAGTGCTAATCTTCAGTTTAGTACGTATTAGTCTGATCACTTTATCTATTGTATATTCCGATGCATCACTTGCAGGTAATAAGTAATTCAACGCGTAACTCTAGAAAGTACTGTTTTCTCTGCAGTCTGTGTGTCTGTGAATTAAACCAAGCATATAGCATGAAGTAACTCCAGATACGCTCGTGTGAGTTCAGCACTTTATCCGCCGACCCCTCCAACTTACAATATAGTTATGCCAGAGCACTATCAAAAAGAATCAGCGCGTTACTGTTGTGCGTGTGTTTAAGTTTCGAGACCAGCCTGCGCGTGTTGAATTCTGGCACTGGTTTCTGGATGAAGTGGTATTGGGGCATTTGGAGCCTCAGTCTTCTTCAGACTCAAAATCTCATGTATGGATTGTTGCTCTCAGTGATTATAATACAGCATATTCCACTCTTAGAGAGTTTACAGCATTTCAGCTCTCATGTGAAGGTTACATTAAATAAATCAGCACCTCTCCATAATAGGTATGATAACGTCCAAAACAAGTGAAGGAAATAAGGTGAAGATGAAATGCGAAGTCGTGTCTGCTTGTTAATCCTCTCATAAAAAAATAGAAAAAATAGCAATTAGCCTGCGTACATAACAAAGAATGTTGTCTCAGTTGATACTGCTTTTCGTTGACGACCTCCACGAGATTGTGAACCAAGACGGTTGGTAATGGGCACAAGCACGTTTCCGAAGGTCACATAGAGTTTTTCGAACGAAACTGGACAATTTTTGGAGCAGATAACGACGTATACCGCACTGTAGACGGGAAACTGCTTAATAGTTGCCCAAGGGAAACCCCGAAGAGCTAGGCTCTAGAATCGGTCGAACTAGGATTTTCAAGCACCCTCTTTGATGAAGCAGTTACATTTTCTGAAGATTCTTCCAATGAATTGCAATAAGTTGGGCGCTTCAGATGCATACTGATAAATATTTTACGTTGATACTCTTTTCAGTGGTTGATTGTCAGTCGTGTATCGAGCAAGAATGGCTATTTTAGCTTACGTAGCCGATTTTTTAGGAATTTTTAGGTCATCATTCGTTCGACTGGTTCGGTGCTGTCTTCCACCTTTTCCTGCTTTGTGTTGATCTTGTGATCTCTGCGTATCTGTTACACCCAACATCTATATTACTAAACGGCCAAAACTGTCACCCGGTGTCTGTTGCAGGTTGCCTAAATAACGGCTTCCAGGGACAACAGGATGTAGATTTTCAGTATTTCACATAATTATTTATCGAAACATTTAAAATGGTGTCATAATCTGGTCATTAACAGGTATAATCTTACTTTAAAGGTTTACAACAGTAAGTCAGGTATTACATCTACATCTACGTGATTACACAGTAAATCACAGTTAAGTGAATGGCGTAGGGTTAATTTTATTATAATTATTATATCTCCCTATGTAGGTGGGCTCCAAAAAATATTTTCACACTCTTGGGAGAAAGAAGGCGATTGCTCCTGCCGCAAGGAAAGACGCCTTTCTTTTAATGATTGCCACCCAATTCGGGTATCAGATCCGTCTAACTCTGTCCCCTATTTCGTGATAATACAAAACGAGCTGTTCTCCACTGAACTTTTTCGATGTCCTCCGTCAGTACTATCTGATACGAATCCCACGGCTGCAGCAGTACTCCAGAAGACAGCAGACAAGCGTAGTTTTAATCAATTTCTTTAGTAGATCTGTTGCGTTTTATAAGTGTTCTGCCATTAAATCACAGTCTTTCGTTTGCTTTCCCCACAACATTATCTGTGTAATCGTTCCAACTAAGTCATTCGTAGTTGTAGTCCACAAGAATGTAGCTGAATACTCAGACTTTAGATTTATCGTGAAACCGAAATTTAGCAGATTCCGCTTAGTACTCACGTAGATGACTTCGCACTTCTCATTATTTAGAGCCAGTTATTACTTTTCGCACCATACAGTTTGCAAATGGTTTTGATTGTGTGTTGACTTTAGAAGACGCTAACTGACAGCATCATATGGAAACAAAATAAGAGGTCTACTCAGATTGTCTTCTGAATAGTTTATGTAGATCAGGAAGAATAGAGAGCCTATAACACTTCCCTAGGGAACGCCAGATATTACTTCTATTTTACTCGATGACTTTCTCTCAGTTCCTGTGAACTGTGACCTTTCTGACAGGAAGTCATAAATCCAGTCGCACATCTTAGACGGTACTCCATAGGCATGCAATTTTATTAGCAGCCGCGCGGGGTAGCCGCGTGGTCTGAGGCGCCTTCTCACGGTCCGTGCGGCTCCCCCCCGTCAGAGTTTCGAGTCCTCCCTCGGGCATGGGTATGTGTGTTGTCCATAGTGTAAGTTAGTTTAAGTCGTGTGTAGGCTTAGGGATCGATGACCTCAGCAAAAAATGGTTCAAATGGCTCTGAGCACTATGGGACTCAACTGCTGAGGTCATTAGTCCCCTAGAACTTAGAACTAGTTAAGCCTAACTAACCTAAGGACATCACAAACATCCATGCCCGAGGCAGGATTCGAACCTGCGACCGTAGCGGTCTTGCGGTTCCAGACTGCAGCGCCTTTAACCGCACGGCCACTTCGGCCGGCCTGACCTCAGCAGTTTGGTCCCATAAGACCTTACCATAAGTTTCCAAATTTCCAATTTCATTAAGAGCTGCTTGCGAGGAACGGGGTCAAAAGCCTTCTGGAAGTCTAAAAGTATAGAATCATTTCCTATCGATAGCATTTATTACTTCGTGAGAATAAAGAGCCAGTTGTGTTTCACAAGAGCGATATTTTCTGAATCCGTGTTGGCTGTTTGTCGATAAATCGTTTTGAAAATGTGTACATGTCTGGAGACAACTAACTCAAGGGGCAAAATTTCCCAGATTACATTCATCCAGTCCGCCGCTCGTGGTCTCGCGGGGTCCCGGCTTCGATTCCCGGCGGGGTCAGGGATTTTCACCTGCCCCGAGATGACTGGGTGTTTTTGTGTCGTCTTCGTCTTCATCATTCCTCCCCATTACGGTCGGAGGAAGGCAACGGCAAACCACTTCCATAGGGCCTTGCCTAATACGGCGGTGCGGGTCTCCCGCATCGTTCCCCTACGTTCTCTCAAGAAGCATGGGACTTCATTTCCATATTCATCCAGTATTTGCGAATGAGAGCACTTAGCGACTTCCAACAAACTTTACATAAATTTCAAATCTTTACGAAACTTTTTCACGCTGACACCCCGCACAAAAAATGAAAGGGAAAAAGTAACTGGTTGCTTCGTAATAGGAGAATTTCCTCACTTCTTCCAATACTATGTCGTTCGAATTTTTATATTAAGCAGGTCTTCTTCTTCCTTTCTTCCTCGATTGAAACCTTTGTTCTTCACTACTTCGCAGTCTGTTTTGAGGTTGTCATTGTTCACTACTTCTCAGTCGGTTTTGAGGTTGTCATTCCACTTTTTCCTTAGATGGCTTATATTTCTTTCACCAGCTGGTGATTTATTTCTTACGATTTTCACAGTCTTCCGTTCATCCATCCTGTCTATGTTAAATCCATTTATACTTTCTCTTATGCACCCAATCATTAATAGGGCCCACTTTATATCCTTTTTCTAATGCTTTCACATTTCTCTCTATCCCTCAATGTCTTCCCTGCAGTCCTCCGCAGAATTTTCATTTCCATGGTTACCAACAGTTTCAGGTTTTCTCTCAGTTGTGTATATCGTAATTGGTCTCACTATTGTTTTGTATATTCTTTCCTGTGCATCCTTTTTCTTATGGTTCATGTCTTGTCTCTGCTGTGTATATCTTAAGTGGTTTCACTATTGTTTTTTATATTCTTGCCTTTGCATCTTTTCCTATACGCTTTATTTCCAAATGGCTCATTTAAATACCCCGCGACTTTGTTCGGTTTTGCCACTTGTTCGCTAACCATTGCAGGACAATTCAGTAGCAAGGTTTTTAAATGTCATTACGTACTGAGTACTTTTTTAAATTTTTTAAGCGTTCGTTATTGTTTTTTATACTATCCATCATCGCCTTTGTCTTTGCCCTGTTGATTCTCAAGCCACATTCTGTGCTAACTGTGTTGTCCATTCCTCTCAAAAGTCCTCTAAGTGTCCTTTATATCCAGTCAGAAGCGCTAACTCATGTGCAAATATTATCATTGATTTCTGTTTACCTTGGACTTTTATTCCACATGCAAAATTTTCAACTTTTCGCATTGCTTCTTCAACGTACACATAGAACAGCAGTGATAGCTGCGATGATTCCCTTTAGCCTTATTAACAAGACCGTTACATTTGTTTATGTTGAGGGATCTTCAGTGTAAGTCGTTAGCCACCCCATGCACCAAGCTTTGATCCACTGTAGATTCTTGTTCCGATGTTTTCTTTGTACAACGACATCACGTTTCATGAGCTGCTGTTCTGGCTCTGATACCCTCTATGTTGATGGGATGTTAAATCTAACATCCTTTTTTTCGTTCCAGTCACATATGAGGTAGTTTTTATTCTCTGTGGTTGCAGTCTTACTGCTGTGGTCTTCACAAACATGATAGTAATCTAGCTGCCCATGTGCCGTAGTGTGGAGCATATGAGCATCTTATTTATTGGCTATCATTTTAATAGTAAGTTTTTACTTGCAGATCAAGCGAAATGCTGAACCAAAGATGGGAATGTATTCGTCAGATAACTTGCTCCTACTGCTAAAAATTTTAAAATTTTTATATCGTTGGCCAGTGCGGAAAAAGGTTCATTCATGAAGGCTTTCATAAGACGATCGACGGCGTGTTATCGGCAGAATTATCTCCAACTGGCATCAGTACTGAGCAGCGGTACTCACTGCAACACAATGGCAAATATCTCCTCTTAGAGCGTACACGTGTGCCAGTCTATGGACGGAGATGTGTACTTGGGCGTTCCGAAGTGACAGTTACTAGTTATAAATTACTGCCCACTCAATTACTCCGATGAGTTGGACAGCCTTAACAGTGACTGCTGCAGCATACTCCAATTAACTATGAGCGTTCCCTCTTCTTGTGGCGCTCCCACATCGGCCGTCAAAAAACCACTCGACGCAGCGTGTAATTCTTCTGGCGGTGCTAGTGTTATCTTGAAGTCGCTATAACATTTGCTTTCTTTGAAATAAAACATAGTAACTCACGATTTACCGCTTACGCGGTGTCAACTGTTGCTCGTAAAACAGCAGCTCATATTTATGAATCGAGACCTAAACGACTAAACTCGAAAATGACGGAAAGGTTTACCGTATCTCAACTACAGCTATTTCAAGGCTGTTGTCTCTGTTCGCTGGCTAAGAATAATTTTTGACTACTTCTATACCTTGAGACTGCTTAACGAAGAAATAAACATCCACCGTTTACTTTTATTGTGAAGTCATATCCGTTTCAAATAAAGCAGAGGAGAGAAACACTCATAAATGCTTTATTTCTTGAGGAACAAGGCACTGCTTTAACAACAATGGATTTAGCAGCAATAAAGAATAGATTTGTGATTGATAGCGTAGTTCATTTCGTCAAAGAAAATGCAGTTTTATGTTCGCTTCTAAACCGAGTGGCGAGTTAGCCATTGGTTTAGTATTTGGGTTGCTCATCAGGTTGTCCGCCGTTGGTTTTATTTCTGTTTTCCATAAATTACATGGTGAAGTCTGATGCTTCCTTCAATAAAAGCAAAGAAGACTGAGTTATTTGACTGTGCCGTTGTTATTGGTAGAATATTTTACGTATTCTCAATGAAGAAGCACGCGACACAGATACAAAATTCTACAACATTACTATTTTAAAAACCGGTGTGTGATTGTGAAATTTTTGTGGGATCTAAGATTTAAAACTAGTGCGTCTACAGAGTATCTCAGATCGTTGCCAACGATGACAGTTGTTAATTTTGGATTTAGGGCTAAAACGAGAGGAATTATTACAGTAAAAATGAGATTTAGAACTATTTATCTTGGATAAAACACATTAAATATTAAACTACATGAGAAATTACAACATTAATTCTGAGAAGAGAAATAAGTTGAATGACACAAGATAAATTGATATTCCACAGATCCAATATTACAAAGAGGTAAAACATAACAAGTGAGAGGGACGACTTTTCGAGCAACATCTCTGAAACAATAATCATCACTCGAAAGTTTGAACATCGTCTCTGATCATCAGTAGCGTCAAAATCTTCATTGATCCTTAGAGGGAAAAGATGCACCTGTGACTTTTTTTATCACATGAAAAAGTTTCTTTTTATCTCCGCTAAACACTTTAAAATTTTCTGTATGTAATTTTTTTTTTTTTACACTCTATATGTTGGTCACTTGAAATGTGCGTTCAGTAGAATTGGGAACTTAAGAATAGTAAGAATATGGAACTAAACGGAGTTAGTGGTTTACTGTTCTGTCGGTATGTGAATAATCTTACACAGCGCTAAATTTGGAAATGGTTAAAGTTGTAGGAAGAGAATGAGCAGTTTACTCAAACAATAAGCGCTGTGATGGGCAAAAATTAAGTATGACGTGCATGAAGACTTGTTTTGCGTGGACGGTTATTCGCAGTTGGTGGACGAGTAAACCAACGTTTAAAAACGAATCGTTCATACTGTATTTAAGGCGAATGACAAGCTTTTCTAATGAAATCTTCCGGTATGGTACCAACATAGATTCTTTTATTTATTCTGTATTTTATAATTTCATTTTTCTCCTGCGACCAGTTTTCTGTTGCTCATGTCCACAGTTATATCAATCTGCATATTACGGCAGAGTAAGCTAAATTTCGTGTTTCCACTCTTGACTGATGTTACCTTTGTATCTTATCATATTTCCGTGTATCAGGAACCACGATTCACATTATGTCTGAAAGCAATGTGCATCCTATTTTGCATTTCAGTTTCGTAAAGTAACTTCGTTTCATACCTAGTAACCTATCAGCAGTTTCTTCTATGAAGTAAAAAGATCGTTTTCATGTCAGGAGCTTGCACTGGAATTTTTTTGACTTCCTACACATGTCTCGTTGACAGAACTTCGCTGCACATTGATAACTCAAATCAAATATGGCTGTCAAAGAATATGTCACGCCAGCAAAGGACGTATGCAGGGAAAAATGTCGTGGAAATTATTTGTCGTTATAGGCAGTGCAAGAAATCAGGACAGTCGTATCATTTAACATTCATAGTTCCTGGTTTGGGTACTCGAATTTATTTCCATAGTTAATTTGTATACAGCGCACGACCTACAGTCAGGCTGACCGAACTGTCAGATATCGATTTCGAGCCTTTCGCTGGTAAAATAGTCTGGTGCTACCTTAAAACGACGTGATATGCAATAAATTCAGAAAATATGTTTTCTCAAATTACAATAAACTACAACGAAACGGTCATAGGACACTTTCGCAGTTAATGTCTTTCCTCATACTTGGTTACGTTCATGTTACGATCTACTTGTAAATTGTGATGCGTTATGCAATTTTTTTAGGCGAGGCAGTTATCTGTGCAAAGAAAAGCAAACTCTGCGCGAACATTACAGTTGTGCATACTGCCTAACATTAGTGATGATATTAAAGGGAATCCATGAGCATGTTAGCGATGCGAGGTGGTTCTCTATTTCCGTTTCGGACGCAAATCGCGCAGAGATTTTACGTAAGAATCCTTAGAATACCTGTTAGATGGGTCAAGTACATAATCCCCAAACTAATTTTATTTATAAATCTGTGGACGCTACATATTAACTGGCTAGTCGTTATATCAGCACGCATCATATGGACCGTTATTCAAAGTTATTCAGATGTTGAGACTGAAAAAAGTAGTTAATTCAAAAAGATATTTTGTGATAAAATATGAAACGCATAGTTACGTAATAAATTGCCCTGTGTAGATAATGTGATTAATATAACATAAATCTCAAAGGTCTTGTACGGAGGATTTTTATAGTGAAGCATCAACCAGCCACAAATTAGTTGCAAATACCTTAATTAAAAAATAGCACCGTCACCAATTTCGAATTGCAACGGTTCTTCTTTAAACGACATAAATGCCTTAAGTTAAAAGCTTCATGGTGCTTCTTTTTCGCGGTAAACAGAAATAATAGGATTTCAAATTTTAATGCAAAAAAAGGACGTGCTTGCTTTTGAACAGTATATTTTAAAAATACTTCGTTTCGCCCTCAAAAATATGACACAGCTTCGTCCTTTTCCTTACTAATTCGTAAATTTTTCTAGATTTGGCATGTAAATCTCGATTTGCTCCAGGATATTGATTGTGTGAAATGTCATACTTGAAGGCAACCAGACGTGCAAGGAAACTTATACCAGTTGTGACTCTTCGAAACTGATATTGATAGTTTTTTAAATAAATGATTTAAAACCTTTGAATAGATGATTTTTTTACATTACAAACACTTTGTATAGGACATGAGCGCGCCCACCTACGCAGACACACATATCGCTTCAGCATTCCTTCAACCTTTGATTGTGAATATAAAACTTGGTTTTGGGCACAATTTATATCAAGTGTTTAACTGCAACACTCCCTAGAGGACTGATTGTCAGCAACTTCAGCATCAAAAAGCCATGGCGATGGCCAAATGCTTTACGTACGATGCTCGAGGCCTATTTAGTGACAAGAAGATATTGTAAATGCATGCGCCGTTTTTCCACTGATTGGTCAAAAGCTAATGAGCAAGTTCCAGTTCCGAGATCCTTAAATTTCTTACTTAATCATTTTGGGGAAGAGATTGCGCGTTTATGGACCAACGTAAAAGGACTTACCAATGCTGAAACTAGAGGAGATGTGTTTTAAGTACGAGTGTGCGTCCAGACAATTTTCATTCAGCGTCCGTGTGTGGGAGTTGACGCCTCGGTAACTGTCGGCTGATGGTGCTCCTACTGCTTGTTCAATAGCCTCTGGAAGGCATGTCAGGGGCCAGGGCAGCAGCGGCCGAGAAAACGACCGTTCGAGGCGGCCGTGAACTGCCGGGTGGGATATAAACACCTGACGGGAACACCAGCACACGCCTGCGTGCCTACATACCGTCTCCTCTGCTTCCGTGGCTGCTCACCTTGTCTTCCCGCTTACTTCCCATGAAAATTACGATACCCCTATTGGCACCGTTCGAAATATTTAGTTCCTTTATTAACCAGTTCGTACGATCAAAAATGTAGACTAGTTTTAATGGTAATGCTGTAGTTGTGACCTTCAGTCCGAAGGCTGTTCTGTTCTGTGTAAGTCTCTTCATTTCTGTATAACTACTGCAACAGACATCCACTTGAAACTGCTTTCTGTAGTCAAGCTTTCGTCTTTCAGACGCCCGCTAAACCCGCTGGGCAGAACAGGTGATTAGGATTGTGGAAAGGGCCAAATAAGGTTGGGGTCAGTTTCACCTTAAAATTGTAATTTGTTGCAATTTAATAACACATTTACAACAAAAGCGGCACATAGCCGATCTTTTACAACTATGAGTTTCAAACTCCAAATCTTTCACGACTGAAGGCCTCCAAAGAAGAAATCTTAAAAATCAACAAGGTAAATTTCAAGTGGCTGAAAACAGGCAGTTACAATTAAAAATAAAATAATTAAAATATATATATCACAACTAGGCTGAAAGCCTCAAGCCAAGGGCGGATAGACAAACGTAAACAAGATGCAATACAAACGGCTGAAGGCCCACAGTATAATTTTCAAGATTTTAAAATAAATTACCACAACTTTTCAAAGGTAGAAGGTTTAAGCTTGAAAGTTAATTTTAAGAATAAGGTTCCAAGCCGCAATGTTTAAGCTTGAAAGTTAATTTTAAGAATAACGTTCCAAGGCTGAAGGCCCACAATTAATTTTCCAAAATTAAAAAGTTAATTTTAAGAATAACGTTCCAAGGCTGAAGGCCCACAATTAATTTTCCAAAATTAAAAGAAAATATAACCATAAGCCTTAAGTTTTAAGTAGCTGAAACCGGACTAAAAGAAAACACAGCGCAGCGGCAATAGCCTTTCAGCAAATATCCACTTGCCGGAATACAAACTTACTTACATAAAATAAAGTTAAACCAAGAATTTTTCTTTTATCATTGGGTATGATAGATTATAAACAGACAAACACCGGTGAGAAAGACAGTAAAGACAACAGCACTCAGAAGCCTCCAGGGGGTCGGTCTGCCCTTGTTCACGTAGGTGAGACAGGAGTTGAGCCCAGCTACACTTGATCCGTCGGAACCCAACCAAGGGACAGCCACGGACCGACCGACAAACGACTTGCTTGCCACCAATCGGTACATGAGAATTCAAACACAAAATGTTATGGGCGTGATTATCCACAATCAAATATGTATATGTATTAAGCTGTCAAAACTACACACCGTGTTGGACAGCGACAACACGTGAGGAAAAGACACTGCCTGAACTTACGTTGGCGGCCACGGGAGGTAAACGGAACACTAACGGCCACAAGGCAGAAAAATTCCGCTGGTGCACTTGAATTGTGGTCAACCAATATAGTTAATTCCACCGCATGGTGGCTAAATTTCAGCGGTACAAACACCCGGTGTTGCTCACAGAAAGACCTCCCCAACAGCGAACCACCGGAAGAACCACACAATATGAATGGACGTGGCTTGGGCAACTTGAAACCACTACTGAACTTTGACGTCCTGGGTCGGTGAACCACGAAGCTCGTAGCGATCGGACAGCTCCACACACGCTCCGACACTACGCAGGGACGACCAGCGGACCTAGCCGACTTTCCATTATGTAATTTACTATTCCTTGATGCCTCAGGATGTGCACTATCAGCCACACCCTTGTTTTTGTCAACTTATGCTATAAAGCTCTTTTTTTCTCCAATACAATGAATTACGTCTTCATTAGTTGCTCAGTCTGTCGATACAATCTTCAGCATTCTTCTATCGTACTTCATCTCAAAAGCTTTTTTCTTCTTGCCTGTAATATTCATCGTCCACGTTTCGCTTCCTTATAAGGCTAAACTACAGACAAAATTGTTTGTTTTGGAAATGTTTTTCTTACTATTGGCGCTCTAAATTTTATATCTTCTTTATTATTTGCTATCGTTGGTTATTCTGCTGCTCAAGTAACAAAACTTATCTACTACTTTTAGCATTTTATTTCGTAACTTAAATCCCTCAGTATGACGTTATGTAGTTGGACTATAGTCCAGTAGCCTTTTCTTAATTTTGTTGATGCCCACCTAGAACTTCTTTCCAAGACACTATCCGTCCTTGATCAGATTGACTAACATTGGGGATAAGCTGCGACCCTGTCTCATTTTCCTTTCTACTATTGTCTCCTTCTATGTTCTTAGACTCATATCTGCAGTCTGATTTTAGTTTAAGTTACAACTCAACTTTTCCTCCCTCTGTTTTTTCTCTAACAGTATATTCCACTCAGCATTCCCAAAAAAATGGCTCTGAGCACTATGGGACTTAACTTCGGAGGTCATCAGTCCACTATAACTTAGAACTACTTAAACCTAACTAACCTAAGGACATCACACACATCCATGCCCGAGGCAGGATTCGAACCTGCGACCGTAGCAGTCTCGCGAATCCGGACTGAAGCGCCTAGAACCGCACGGCCACCGCGGCCGGGCAGCATTCCCAAAAGCGTGTCTAAATCTAAATGCTATACATTTGTGGCTTTCTTTCTTCAACCTATCTTTCAAAATAAGTGTAGGGTCGTTATTACTTCGCGTCTTACTACACGTTTATGGAATCCAGATCGTCTTCTACCAGTAGCTCTATTATTCATTACATAATCCAATAATCCTGTAGAACCAATAACTTGAAATTTGGTCTTCATAATACTGGTTCGAAATGTCGCAATAGACATCCAGGAATAACCGGCAACGAAGCCCCAAAATGAAAGGTTTGCTTCTGATTTCAGAAAATTTATGTGAGGAAATTCTGACGTTTGAGTCGCAGACTGAAACTGATATTCTGAAGAGCCTGAAAACATCAGTAGTATTGTTGGGTTTACCGAGATTTTCATCTACTCTCCTTCTCAATAATTTAAATCGTTCGACTTCAACGATTATTTGATCACTCTACACTGGTAAAATTTCGCTTTTACGGAATTCCCGCATTAGAAGCTATTTGACCTGTGTTTATTTTAGTTAACCCTTTCCTGCCCAAACTATGAAACTCTGCACCAAAGGATTTAGTATTTGGAGACCATGTTACGAATACAGATAAAAAATAGAATAGTACATTGTAAGACATATGTTTGTTTTAATTTATGGACAAAACACAGGTTGAACTTCTGAGTTCCGCCAGGATATATTCATCGTATGTGATCGAGTTATACACTTATTGCATTAGTAATATCGGTTTATATTAACTGAAACAATACAAAACTAGATTATAACATCAAAACACAATAATGTCCTTTCACGTCAGCAGCACCTGTAAACTCTTTCGGCAGCGGTACGACAGTCTATTAATTTTTTTCTATCTTCTATGGGCAGAAATACTGAATTATCATAGCCAAATTATTTCCTGTGCTACAGTAGAAGTACACAGATGTCCCAACAGGATTCGAGTGTCAGTATTTAACTCTGTGCTGTTTTATGATTCTAGAAAGTGGATAGGATTCTAAGCACTGTCGGGCATGAAAGAATCTATGCCCTGTAAATGGAGAGAACTGATGTTTTCTGAGCGACTTCGTTCGAGTATGATTACATTTCCTTATGATTTTTCCATTGAGTCTCAGGCTGACAGCTGTTTTTCCTGCAACTGGTTTAAGTGGTAGTTCACCTTTAGGCTACTCCGGATGTTTACTCCTAGATACGAGGCGTGTACCGTTTTGAAATTTAAAAAAAAGAAGTGCTAAGATATCTCAATAATTTTATTTTTACATTAAAGCCTGTATCTTTTCTACATAATTTCCGTCAATATTGAGGCACTTGTCATAACGTTGTACCAGTTTTTGAATACCCTCCTCATAGAAGTCTGACGCCTGACTTGTTAACCACTGCATCACCACTGTTTTGACTTCGTCATCGTCTTGAAGACGCTGACCGCCCAGGTGTTTCTTCAAGTGCAGGAACAGATGGTAGTCACTGGGCGCAAGATCGGGGCTGTACGGAGGATGATCTAGAGTTTCCCATCGAAAAGATGTGATGAGATCTTTGGTCTGATTCGCCACATGCGGACGGGCATTGTATTACAGCAAAACGATGCCCTTGCTCAATTTGCATGGACTGTTGCTTTGATTCCGGCGTGACGTAGGCCACCAATGTTTCATCGCCCGTAACAATTTGGCTTAAGAAATCATCACCGTCGGTTGGCACCGCTCAAGGAAAGACAATGCACTGCCTAAACGTTTGATTTTTGTGCACATCCGTCAACATTTTCGGTACTCAACGTGCGCACAATTGTCGGTAATTCAAGTGCTCGGTCACAATGCCATACAAAACACTACGAGAAACATTAGCAAAGTCATCCTGCAAGGAGGAAATCGTAAAGCGTCTGTTTTCTCTCACCTTATTGTCCACTTCCTGCACCAAACTTTCATTAACGACCTAAGGACGCCCACTCCGTTGCTCATCATGCACATTTGTGCGGCCATCTTTAAATGCTCTCACCCACTTTCTTACCATTCCATCACTCATAATGTTTTCTCCGTAAACTGCACAGATCTCACGATGAATATCGATCGCTTTTAGGTCTTAAGCACTAAGAAATCTTATAACAGCCCGTACTTCACAGTCGGCGGGACTCACGATTATCGGAGGCATCTTAAACACTCAGTACACAACGTAAACAAGGAAGAATCAGACTGTAATGACGTCAGTACGTAGATTAAGGTACAAGCTTTCATGCAAAAATAAAATTATTGAGATATCTTAGCACGTCTTTTTTTTTTAATTTCAAAACGGTACTTACTTAAGAAACACGCCTCGTATTTTGTAGTTAATGATTTGAAAATTAAGCGTTGGGTGAGTTACGTTTTTGACGTTTCGGTAAATTGTTTCCATTTTCAAGTACTATGGGACTGTAGTTGATTAACTGGTGCAGTACCGACATTCTTCCCCAATACGAGCTTGTGCTTCGTCTTTGAGGACCTCATCATTGACGGGATGTTTAACCAAATCTTTTTTCGTACTTAGCATCGTTTGATGTGTAGCTGCGGGGAATTGTAAAGGAAATGGCAACTATGTAAATAAGCACGCAGGCATTACTTCGGAAAGCGATTCGAACAGCACTTGGAGGATTCAAAGAGGACATTTAGCTAAACGCTGTTCAAGCAGGAATTCGGCGCAATCAGAAATTTCCGTGCAGTGATGAGCAAAATCTGAATAACCACAGTAACCCTGGATGTCATAGGGGACTATAATATATTTTGCTGTTTGCGCATGAATCCAGTAGCACTTGGAAAAAGAAAATAAATTCTTGAAACACGTTGTGGTATACATGTGAAACGGAACAGGTGAAGTACTTCATTATTTCAATTATTAGTGACACACTTGCAGGCTTTCGAAAAAACCATGTATGAAAGACAAAATTAAATATTTTATTGTTCTTATTATTACCAGTGAATTAAAGCCAGTAGTGTTATCGATCAAGAAAAAGAACTTCACAGTGTGAAATGGTGCAAGATATTGAAAAGATGGGTCATATGCAATATGTACAAGAACTAATAGTGTATAATAAGAATGGTAGGTGAGAAAGAAGTGCTTAGATTAAAAAGGGTGTAAGGCAGGGATTCAATATCTCTCTCCTAATGTGCTTCGAAGAATCAATGACGAAATTAAAAGAGGGGTTCAGTGATAACATATGCTGATTACATCGCTATATTAGGTGAAAATGTTGAAGAATTACAAGACCTGTAGAATGGAATCAACAATTTAATGAACTCGGAATATGAATTGAGAGTAAACTAAAGAAAAACTGAAGTAATGAGGAAAAGCAGCAATGAGATTAGCGATAAAATTAACATCAAAATTGGCTACCACAAAGTAAACGAAGTGAAGGAATTCTGCTACCTTGGAAGTTAAACAACGCATGACATGTATCGGTACTACTCACGGTAAAGCCTAACGTGTTCGCTTTTAGCCTTGGTTTTACTGAAGGATGCTGAAAATTAGATAAACTGATAATATAACAGATTGGGGGGGGGGGGGGGGGGGTGGAGGATTCTGCGTAGAAGGAACACGATGATAGAACGTGTTTAAACTCAGGGAGTAACTTCCACAGTACTAGAGGTAGCTTTAAGGATAAAAACTGTGTGGGAAGAGAGAGATTGGAATAACTGAGGACGAAAGCTGTTACTCTGAGCTACAACTCAGAGAAGTCATTTTCACGAGACACTTAACCATATGTGATGTACATGGGTCAGTTCTATTGTGGTAGATACATGGTAGGAAGTATGTATTTAGCGAGTAGACTATGTGGGGAAGATTATTGTGCTGTACGGAAGTACACTCGCTGGCACAACGGTGGGTTCTTTGGTTTGCTCTGCAAGGAGACGAACTGGAACTATAACATGTAAAATACACTCCTGGAAATGGAAAAAAGAACACATTGACACCGGTGTGTCAGACCCACCATACTTGCTCCGGACACTGCGAGAGGGCTGTACAAGCAATGATCACACGCACGGCAGAGCGGACACACCAGGAACCGCGGTGTTGGCCGTCGAATGGCGCTAGCTGCGCAGCATTTGTGGACCGCTGCCGTCAGTGTCAGCCAGTTTTCCGTGGCATACGGAGCTCCATCGCAGTCTTTAACACTGGTAGCATGCCGCGACAGCGTGGACGTGAACCGTATGTGCAGTTGACGGACTTTGAGCGAGGGCGTATAGTGGGCATGCGGGAGGCCGGGTGGACGTACCGCCGAATTGCTCAACACGTGGGGCGTGAGGTCTCCACAGTACATCGATGTTGTCGCCAGTGGTCGGCGGAAGGTGCACGTGCCCGTCGACCTGGGACCGGACCGCAGCGACGCACGGATGCACGCCAAGACCGTAGGATCCTACGCAGTGCCGTAGGGGACCGCACCGCCACTTCCCAGCAAATTAGGGACACTGTTGCTCCTGGGGTATTGGCGAGGACCATTCGCAACCGTCTCCATGAAGCTGGGCTACGGTCCCGCACACCGTTAGGCCGTCTTCCGCTCACGCCCCAACATCGTGCAGCCCGTCTCCAGTGGTGTCGCGACAGGCGTGAATGGAGGGACGAATGGAGACGTGTCGTCTTCAGCGATGAGAGTCGCTTCTGCCTTGGTGCCAATGATGGTCGTATGCGTGTTTGGCGCCGTGCAGGTGAGCGCCACAATCAGGACTGCATACGACCGAGGCACACAGGGCCAACACCCGGCATCGTGGTGTGGGGAGCGATCTCCTACACTGGCCGTACACCACTGTTGATCGTCGAGGGGACACTGAATAGTGCACGGTACATCCAAACCGTCATCGAACCCATCGTTCTACCATTCCTAGACCGGCAAGGGAACTTGCTGTTCCACCAGGACAATGCACGTCCGCATGTATCCCGTGCCACCCAACGTGCTCTAGAAGGTGTAAGTCAACTACCCTGGCCAGCAAGATCTCCGGATCTGTCCCCCATTGAGCATGTTTGGGACTGGATGAAGCGTCGTCTCACGCGGTCTGCACGTCCAGCACGAACGCTGGTCCAACTGAGGCGCCAGGTGGAAATGGCATGGCAAGCCGTTCCACAGGACTACATCCAGCATCTCTACGATCGTCTCCATGGGAGAATAGCAGCCTGCATTGCTGCGAAAGGTGGATATACACTGTACTAGTGCCGACATTGTGCATGCTCTGTTGCCTGTGTCTATGTGCCTGTGGTTCTGTCAGTGTGATCATGTGATGTATCTGACCCCAGGAATGTGTCAATAAAGTTTCCCCTTCCTGGGACAATGAATTCACGGTGTTCTTATTTCAATTTCCAGGAGTGTATTAGTTCACTTTTTTGCAGTATAGACTTGACGATTTTCTTAACTTTGTATAACGCATTTCCATGGGAATGTTCTGGGTATTTACAACTGTGACTGAATATTAAAGTCTCACTTGATGCAGCAATTTTACGACTCTTTTTGGTCGTAGAACACCTGACATAATGGTCACATAAATGCTGCCTAAGACAATACTCTGGTGGCATATCTAAGACGATGCTGGCGTCTCGATCGTTGACTGTGAAGACGGGCGAATGTTCCTCTGCTCAGCCGTAAGTAGACCATTATGTGTATTGAACTGGTGACCTAGAAACGACGGAGAGGCTTCGTCCCTGCTGTAGCCATCAGTGGTTCACAGCCCCACAACAGGCTACAGCAGCCTACTCACCCCACTACTGCCACACACCGAACCCAGGGTTATATTGTGCGGTTGCCCCCCCGGCAACGTCTCATACCAGACAAGTGGAACCCCAAATGTTTGCCTGCTAGAGTAATTATGGTGTGCGCATACGTGGAGACAGTGAGTCAGTGTTTGCGCAGCAATCGCTGGCATAGTGTGACTGCAGTGGAATGAGTTCTAGAAGGCGTGGCAACACTGGTATGTCTCATTCGTCGGTGCGGCATGCAGCGAAAATACTTTCTGTGGTTTCCTTGCGAGTTGCCAACCTTGCTTTCGCAGTCTGCCTACCATTCGATTACGTTTTACCCCTCATTGTGTAATTAAGCCTAGGTTTGGAAAACTGGCCTAGACGATGAGTGATAACACGTCAGATATCGCCAGAACGATGTATAGTAAGACGGTAAACTACGGTGGAAGCGAGAGACGGCGTTACCTGTAAATACACTGCTCATAAGAATTAGTGTAACATAAATTTAGCTTCTGCAGTACTCCACGGAACAATAATTGAGGACTGGATATGTTAACCAAATTATATCTTTATCTTTCACAAATTAATAACGTGATTATATCCTAGTTCATTCACGTAATGTTCGAAATGTGTCGAAAACAAGGTGAAAACATCATTCAACCCGTCATCCTGGGTGCTTTTCGTTGGCCTTTGAGAGCTTAAGTAACGTATTTGCCCTTCGTGAGCTTTTATCACCACCTGACACTTGCGCGCCATGCGCCGTATAGGTCTACAGAGGTCACCCTGTAGTACCTGTCCCCCTTCTTAAATGAGAGTCCATGAGAGTTCCTGATCTATGGTGGAACACATCTGTCGAGCATGTCCCACACATACCCGGTGGACTTTAGGTCAGGACTCACTGCTCGCCATTCCATTACTTCAATGTGCAGGCTCCGCAAGACAACCCTGGTGACGCCCGACACATAGGCCTTAGCATTAAAAGGAAATCAGGGGCACCTCCGTACGCAGCACCCACCACATTTCCCAACTGGATCTTTCTGATGTACTGTCTAGCGGTAAGGCGACGGTGGACAACGACAAGATCCACACGGCTGTCAACAACGATGCCTCCCACGCCATCACAGAACCGTGGCCGAATATGTCGATTTCCCGGACAACATTCGGCAGGTAACACTCAGCACGGCGTCTCCACACACGAGCACGGCCGTCACCTTGTGTCAGAAGATCCCTGGACTCGTCTGTGGCTACAGTGGCCCTTTTAGCAACTGACGAAGTTGCCATTTAACATGGGGAGGGTGGAACTGAAGGCGAGCTGCTACATGTAGATACTCGAACAGGACGTCTGGGTAGTATGGTCCTTTCTAGTAACCTGTTCCTTACAATATGATCGGATACAACGGCTACAGTGACCCTTCTGAGACCGTCTAGCAGTGCAGGGTAGTAGCCGTACGACACCACAACGCAGAGATGGCCAGTATGAGTCTTCGCGTGGGTTATATTGCCTCGGCGACCTTCTGTATTCACTTGTCTCCCGTAGTGTGTCCGTAACCTGTGGATGACTGACGGAGAGACATTGGCAACTGCAGCAACGTGATAGATGTCCATCCTCTTTTGGACCAAACAAAATGTCTTTACAACTTGCATTGCATTAAGATGTCGCATTGCGTGTGTTTGATTGAATGCAGTGTCCACAAATGAGAGCTACCGTCCGTGTACCTCACTAGAGAACACTGGGTCATCGATGAGTCCTTCCTTCCGAAGAGTCACCTGATACTGTAATGCATAACACGGCCAATAGATGGCGAATGATATGAATGTGTGGTGCACACAGAATCCACAGCTGTGATCCATTATATGTGAACTGAAGGCGGGTAGCGGGGAGAAAGGAAAGGAAACAGGGGGGATCATTCCTGTCAGCTGCATTGAGACATCACGGGGAATCAGCGGCGACAAGTGCACCGGACTGGGGTTCGAACCCGGGATCTCTTGCTTACTATGCAGGTGCGTTAACCACGGCACGATCCGGGACACAGTGTTGTCGCAACTGCGCCGACTATCTCGGCTAGCGCCACTTATCCGCAGCCCCTGTCCATATAAATAATTAGCCTGTCTGGGCAACGGATCTACCTTCTTCTGTGCGGTTGCACAACCACTTCCGACCTCCTGTGGGAATCTCAGAGCAGCGATCTTGGAGGAAATGGACAGGGGCGTATAGGTGGAGCTCGAAGAGAGTGTGCATCGGCCGTGAGACGGGCCGAGATAGTTCGCGCAGGTTCGATAACGCCGTGTCCCGAAGGCACATGGTTAATGCACCTGCCTAGTAGACAGGAGATCCCGGGTTCGAATCCCTGTCCAGTACATATTTGCACTCGTCGCCATTGATTCCACGTAACGTCACAATGCAGCTGGCAGCAATGATCCTGATCCTTTCCTTTCCCTTCTCCCCCTATGCACCTTCAATTTACATAAGACGGCGAATGATTTTAATTGTGGCCTAAATTGAAAGCTATGCAATAAGACGGGCACCGCCTGTACCAAAATAGATTTAACATACCGGACGTTGATATTTGCGTTCCCGTAATTCTTTCGAGGAGTGTATACAAATTTAACATCTAGTATGAAAAGATGGCGAGGGCATTTATCGGAGCTCGCGAGCTACCACCCAGAGCCGCTTTTGCGAACGTGAGCGAACAGCTTAGGCCTGCGCGCTTTAAAGCCGGAAAGCCCACAGCGCGCGGCATTTCCCCCGCAAAAACGGGAGGACTCCAGCCAGCGTGACGGACTGGGACGGCGGACAGCTGAAATAAAAACAAAGGCCGCGTCCTTGGTGCTTTAGCACTTAATTAAAATGTACAAAAGGCAGGTGGCGTGCCGGGGTCAGCTTGTTTAGCGGGCGGCGCGCCGCGGGCTGCGGCCCGCTGACGTGGGGGCGCGCAGCGACAATCTGGCCCGCCTCTGCCTCTGCCGCTGCCCGGCGCGCCACTTGTGAAGGATTAACGTCAAGTCCGGCCGCGGTATTCTTCCGCCTCCTTCCTGGCCGCGGGCGACCCGCCCGCTCCCAGATTGCTGCGCCTGCCGCCAAATAAAGCGGACCGTCTTGAATACACCCGTCCGTCACTTCGTGATGAAGCTCCAGCTCGTCGCCGGGACTTTTACTTTTTTTTTTCTTTTTTTTTTCTTTCCAGATTCACGTGTGGGGAAAAAAGTACTTTTCTGCTGCTAGCCGTAGTGGCTGTTCTCGGCAAAACGGAGACTGTTAAATGACAAGGAAACTTAATAATAAACTCCACCTGCTGTCTTTCCAGTAGCGAGCGATTTCATTTCGCCAACGCACATTTCGAAGTTGCAGCTTCAGGGCTTCGTTCACTATGTGAGGACTTTACCTGTCATGTAGGATCGACCTTGAAAACTGTGTAAACACCATGGTGAAATTACTTGACTTTGATGCCTTGCGAGACAGAAATCAGCAAAATTCGCAGATACGCATTTCGGGGTTTTAAAAATCGTTATGAAACTTCCTACATACGAACTCGGGCCATGATGAGTTTGACATGTACACTGACGAAGTTAAAACTCTATTGATAAGACAGCAGGCGCTTTTTGTTATTAAATTTTCTAAAAAAAAGTACTGTTAAAAACGACTATGACTATCCATTTTCCTGAGAAATTAAGTGTTTGTTGATTTAAGGAAACTTGTATATCAACAGGTAACATTTTCACCCCACAGTTTGAGAATATCTTACGCCTATTGTTATTTATTTGTATTTTTGCTACCAGTAACTTTTGTTTTATGTTTAATTCAACATCAACGCGTTTAGAGCACGTTCTGACCATCTTTTTATGCATAGAGAAAATTTTTTACTTAAAAGTAAATTGTCTTAAACTAGAGTAACATACAACTCTTTTTTACTGGTAGCTGCTGGAGATGGGGAACTGTTCCCGTTGTCTTACGACTGACACCACAGCCTGACGTGCTAAACAACGAGATTAATCTCCATAACAGCAGAAGATATCACTGGTCATCAATTTCATGCCAGACACTGTCAGCGAACAGTGAATAAAAAGTTCCATATTAATTTATTTCAAGGTCACTTATTTTTAAGTAACAGTTTTCTGTATGCATAAACACCCGAAAATGGGCAGAACATGCTCGAAACGGGTCGCCTTATGTTATAAAACAAATAAAAGTGACTGGTAGCAGAAAATACAAATAAATAATTACTCCACAACTTCACGGTTCCATTACGTAGCCAGTAAGGCCAAAATTAAATAAATTCTTCTTGGTCTCATAAGACCTAGGACGTTGCGATTTTATGTCAAATAAATTGTCGTTACTTACTTATACTACTTGATCCGTCTGTTACGTGAAATAAATTATAGTTATTTCGTTAGTTATACTCCAAACCACAACATGTGAGGCACAACATATACTATGAATGTTGTGAGAAGCCTAGCACATTTTGAGTGCCATTACACACATTACGCCCGAGATAAGGATAACGAAAGCGAAAAATGCCTTCAAATTAATCTTGTAGACAAATTGTAATAATACGTGAACTATCATAGCTAAATCATTGTCTGCATTACTGAATGCCTAAAAATGGGAGCCTAATCACCCCTTCACCTAATCAAAATGGTTCAAATGGCTCTGAGCACTATGGGACTTAACATCTGAGGTCATCAGTCCCCTAGAACTTAAAACTACTTGAACCTAACTAATCAAAGGACATCACACACATCCATGCCCGAGGCAGGATTCGAACCTGCGACCTTAGCAGTCGCGCGGTTCGGACTGAAGTGCCTAGAACCGCTCGGCCACATGGCCGGCTTCACCTAATCCAATTTGCTAGCTGCCTACCTATCCGCTTCAAGGGAAAGTTAGATGTTGCGTATATGCCTTCAGACAGCGTAACTCGTAGCTCGCAAACCAGCCAGACTACATCCATCCAGTATTTGAGAATGAGACCACTTAATGACTTCCGGTAAACTTTACACGTAATTTGAAACCATATCTAAACTTCTTCTCGCTGATACCTCCCACAAAACAATGAAAGGTGAGAAAGAGGTAATCGCTTGTCACATTTTCGCTGTTTATGCGGTATAACTTCGACATCGGACCTGCTATTTTAATTTATCACTTCTTTATTACTAACACTATTCGCAACATATTTTCCCAGTATGTACGTATACCGCTGAATATACTTGCAAAATTATAGCACTGTAAGAACCATAGTTAAGGAAATATGATGTCATAAACATTAAGGCGCGTGAAAAAGTAACTTTTATTATAACTGAGCGCAAATTGCCCAGACTATACTCATCAAGTGTTTGAAACTGCTTTATACACTGGGGTCCGATTCTTTAAATGACTGGATGTGGAGGCCTATTGGTAATTTCTAATACTGCTTTACCTAATGTTAATGCAGTGTTGATATAAAACCACAGCATCCTAGATCGAGAGTACGAAATTTCAAATGTGTGTGAAATCTTATGGGACTTAACTGCTAAGGTCATCAGTCCCTAAGCTTACACACTAGTTAACCTAAATTATCCAAAGACAAACACACACACACCCATGCCCGAGGGAGGACTCGAACCTCCGCCGGCGCCAACCTCACAGTCCATGACTGCAGCGCCTAGACCGCTCGGCTAATCCTGCGTGGCTCGAGAGTACCGTATTGTCATAGTATGTCTAGGCGGTTTTGAATATTTTCTGGAACTTTTGAAACTGCATTTTATAATGCGCGACTGTACTGTGGCTTTACTGTAAAAATCGGTTTCAGTCCATACTGCGCCCATTTTCGGATTATGTGTTCTTCAGGAAAGTATTTAATATCAAGTGCATAAGATTATAGACGGTCTTTCAGAAACGAGTCTAGGATATGACAGGAAAGACTATTCGAAACAAAAAAGTCAAGTAAACATGAGCTCTAAAACGCATACCTTAAGAGCTATGAGCAATTCTTGATCTTCAATACTCTGAAACAAATGTATTCTACTTCAGGAAATGGTAATATGAACCAAAACAAGAAAAAAAATCTACTAAACAAGTGCTCTAAAATGCATATCTTAAAAGTTATGAGCACTTGTTAATTAGAAGAGTTGTGTTTCAAAATAGCGAAGATGAAGACGTTTACTGGACATTTTTTTCTTGTTTTGGTCCATACTACCGCTTCCAAAAATAAGGAAAGCAACGAGCTTGCAGTAGAAGAGATTTGTTTCACAGTATCGAAGGTCAAGAATTGCTCATAGCTCTTAAGGTATGCGTTTTAGAGCCCATGTTTACTCGACTTTTTTGTTTCGAATAGCCTTTCCTGTCATATCCCTAAATATTGATCACCACTTCTGCAACACCCTGTATAGTAAACTGTGCTTCATAGAAACAAACTAAAATATACTTGC
Source organism: Schistocerca americana (assembly GCF_021461395.2). NCBI lineage: Eukaryota > Metazoa > Arthropoda > Insecta > Orthoptera > Acrididae > Schistocerca > Schistocerca americana. The sequence goes on along the minus strand of NC_060119.1, from coordinate 239,390,363 downwards.
AGGACTATCAGTCAGCTGTGTATCCCATAAATGCAACTGGTTTAACATATTCCGGAATATTCGTAATTTCGCGCCATTATTATGCGAAATGCGGTTAGCATCCCTGCACACGCCTGTATACAGGGTGTTACAAAAAGGTACGGCCAAACTTTCAGGAAACATTCCTCACACACAAAGAAAGAAAATATGTTATGTGGACATGTGTCCGGAAACGCTTACTTTCCATGTTAGAGCTCATTTTATTACTTCTCTTCAAATCACATTAATCATGGAATGGAAACACACAGCAACAGAACGTACCAGCGTGAGTTCAAACGCTTTGTTGCAGGAAATGTTCAAAATGTCCTCCGTTAGCGAGGATACATGCATCCACCCTCCGTCGCATGGAATCCCTGATGCGCTGATGCAGCCCTGGAGAATGGCAAGGTTTAACGCAATACGCCAAGTGCCAAAGTTAGATTTTGCGTATATGCCTTCAGACAGCGTAACTCGTAGCTCGCAAACCAGCCAGACTACATCCATCCAGTATTTGAGAATGAGACCACTTAATGACTTCCGGTAAACTTTACACGTAATTTGAAACCATATCTAAACTTCTTCTCGCTGATACCTCCCACAAAACAATGAAAGGTGAGAAAGAGGTAATCGCTTGTCACATTTTCGCTGTTTATGCGGTATAACTTCGACATCGGACCTGCTATTTTAATTTATCACTTCTTTATTACTAACACTATTCGCAACATATTTTCCCAGTATGTACGTATACCGCTGAATATACTTGCAAAATTATAGCACTGTAAGAACCATAGTTAAGGAAATATGATGTCATAAACATTAAGGCGCGTGAAAAAGTAACTTTTATTATAACTGAGCGCAAATTGCCCAGACTATACTCATCAAGTGTTTGAAACTGCTTTATACACTGGGGTCCGATTCTTTAAATGACTGGATGTGGAGGCCTATTGGTAATTTCTAATACTGCTTTACCTAATGTTAATGCAGTGTTGATATAAAACCACAGCATCCTAGATCGAGAGTACGAAATTTCAAATGTGTGTGAAATCTTATGGGACTTAACTGCTAAGGTCATCAGTCCCTAAGCTTACACACTAGTTAACCTAAATTATCCAAAGACAAACACACACACACCCATGCCCGAGGGAGGACTCGAACCTCCGCCGGCGCCAACCTCACAGTCCATGACTGCAGCGCCTAGACCGCTCGGCTAATCCTGCGTGGCTCGAGAGTACCGTATTGTCATAGTATGTCTAGGCGGTTTTGAATATTTTCTGGAACTTTTGAAACTGCATTTTATAATGCGCGACTGTACTGTGGCTTTACTGTAAAAATCGGTTTCAGTCCATACTGCGCCCATTTTCGGATTATGTGTTCTTCAGGAAAGTATTTAATATCAAGTGCATAAGATTATAGACGGTCTTTCAGAAACGAGTCTAGGATATGACAGGAAAGACTATTCGAAACAAAAAAGTCAAGTAAACATGAGCTCTAAAACGCATACCTTAAGAGCTATGAGCAATTCTTGATCTTCAATACTCTGAAACAAATGTATTCTACTTCAGGAAATGGTAATATGAACCAAAACAAGAAAAAAAAATCTACTAAACAAGTGCTCTAAAATGCATATCTTAAAAGTTATGAGCACTTGTTAATTAGAAGAGTTGTGTTTCAAAATAGCGAAGATGAAGACGTTTACTGGACATTTTTTTCTTGTTTTGGTCCATACTACCGCTTCCAAAAATAAGGAAAGCAACGAGCTTGCAGTAGAAGAGATTTGTTTCACAGTATCGAAGGTCAAGAATTGCTCATAGCTCTTAAGGTATGCGTTTTAGAGCCCATGTTTACTCGACTTTTTTGTTTCGAATAGCCTTTCCTGTCATATCCCTAAATATTGATCACCACTTCTGCAACACCCTGTATAGTAAACTGTGCTTCATAGAAACAAACTAAAATATACTTGCAGGACTATCAGTCAGCTGTGTATCCCATAAATGCAACTGGTTTAACATATTCCGGAATATTCGTAATTTCGCGCCATTATTATGCGAAATGCGGTTAGCATCCCTGCACACGCCTGTATACAGGGTGTTACAAAAAGGTACGGCCAAACTTTCAGGAAACATTCCTCACACACAAAGAAAGAAAATATGTTATGTGGACATGTGTCCGGAAACGCTTACTTTCCATGTTAGAGCTCATTTTATTACTTCTCTTCAAATCACATTAATCATGGAATGGAAACACACAGCAACAGAACGTACCAGCGTGAGTTCAAACGCTTTGTTGCAGGAAATGTTCAAAATGTCCTCCGTTAGCGAGGATACATGCATCCACCCTCCGTCGCATGGAATCCCTGATGCGCTGATGCAGCCCTGGAGAATGGCAAGGTTTAACGCAATACGCCAAGTGCCAAAGTTAGATTTTGCGTATATGCCTTCAGACAGCGTAACTCGTAGCTCGCAAACCAGCCAGACTACATCCATCCAGTATTTGAGAATGAGACCACTTAATGCAGTGTTGATATAAAACCACAGCATCCTAGATCGAGAGTACGAAATTTCAAATGTGTGTGAAATCTTATGGGACTTAACTGCTAAGGCTTACACACTAGTTAACCTAAATTATCCAATTATTTGGTAACCGTGATAGCGTTACGGAGATGTTTAATAAACTCAAGTGGCAGACTCTGCAAGAGAGGCGCTCTGCATCGCGGTGTAGCTTGCTCGCCAGGTTTCGAGAGGGTGCGTTTCTGGATGAGGTATCGAATATATTGCTTCCCCCTACTTATACCTCCCGAGGAGATCACGAATGTAAAATTAGAGAGATTAGAGCGCGCACGGAGGCTTTCAGACAGTCGTTCTTCCCGCGAACCATACGCGACTGGAACAGGAAAGGGAGGTAATGACAGTGGCACGTAAAGTGCCCTCCGCCACACACCGTTGGGTGGCTTGCGGAGTATAAATGTAGATGTAGATGTAGAGCCGTCCACAATACGAGCACGAAGAGTATCTACATTTGGTACCGGGGTTGCGTAGACAAGAGCTTCCAAATGTCCCCATAAATGAAAGTCAAGAGGGTTGAGGTCAGGAGAGCGTGGAGGAATTGGTCCGCCTCTACCAATCCATTGGTCACCGAATCTGTTGTTGAGAAGCGTACGAACACTTCGACTGAAATGTGCAGGAGCTCCATCGTGCATGAACCACATGTTGTGTCGTACTTGTAAAGGCACATGTTCTAGTAGCTCAGGTAGAGTATCCCGTATGAAATCATGGCGGTGAACCGAGGAAGTACAGTACATACTGACGAAACTAAAATGAGCTCAAACCTGGAAATTAAGCGTTTCCGGACACATATCCACATAACATCTTTTCTTTATTTGTGTGTGAGGAATGTTTCCCGTACCTTTTTGTAACTCCCTGTATAGTGTGTAGCTGCCGGAAGTTTCATTGGTGTGTCTCTTTGTTATTGTTCAGTTCTGTACTGAGTAGAACATTGGTCGCACAGTTTGTGAGTTTCGAGGTAGCCGAGTTAGAGGAGGAAAGCGTCTGCATTAAATTTTGCGTGAACCGCAAGAAAGCCTTTACAGAGAAATGGTTCAAATGGCTCTGAGTACTATGGGACTTAACATCTGAAGCCATCAGTCCCCTAGAACTTAGAACTACTTAAACGTAACTAACTTAAGGACGTCACACACATCCATGCCCGAGGCAGGATTCGAACCTGTGACCGCAGCGGTCGCGCTGTTTCAAACTGAAGCGCCTAGAACCGCTCGGCCACCCCGGCCGGCGTTTACAGAGTCACCAAATGATGCAGGAAGCCTATGGTGATGAGTGCTTAAGCCGTATTAGATGTTATGAATGGTTCGTACGGTCTAAAAAAGGCCGGACGGAAGTTAAAGATGACCCTCGTTCAGGACGCCCTTCGATATCTTCCGACGACGCTCATGTCAGGAACGTCAACGAAATTGTGCGTGCCAGTCGAACACTGAGTGTCCGAGAGATTGCAGAAGAATGTAACGTTTCAGTTGGATCATATCATGATATCCTGTGAGAAGGAAACGGTCTGAAATGTGGCGAGGCAATTCGTTGCTCTTACATCACGATTACGCACCTGCACATTCATACCTGTTGATGCGTGACTATTGCACAAGAAACGAAATCACTGTGCTGCCTCATCCTCTGTACTCCCCAGACCTGGCCCCTGCGGAAATTTTTTTATTTCCATAGTTGGAAAGCCCGTTGAGAGGGCGAGGATTTGCAACGACAGACGAGATAAAAGAAAATTCGCAGACGGCGATCCAGCAAGAGGCGTACCAAGATTGCTTCCGGAAGTGAAAACGTTGTTGGGAGCGGTGTATAAATAGTGGAAGAGATTATTTCGAAGGAGACCATGCACAATAAGTAAAAGATAACCGCAGAAATTTTTTTTGGGGAAAGTTCCGGAATTTTTTGAGCAAACCTCGTAGGTATGAAATGTACTGTTCTAGGAAACTCTAGAGAAAATCTAACGTCCCACACAATATCCACTACTCAGTGTACAACATGAGTGGCATTAAACCACGTGACGTATCTACTGCCGTCTGTGGACTCTTCTTATAAAATAGGGATTTGCTGCTGAGTTTCAAAAAAATGGTTCAAATGGCACTGAGCACTATGCGACTCAACTGCTGAGGTCATCAGTCGCCTAGAACTTAGAACTAATTAAACCTAACTAACCTAAGGAGATCATACACATCCATGCCCGAGGCAGGATTCGAACCTGCGACCGTAGAGGTCACGGGGTTCCAGACTGAAGCGCCTTTAACCGCACGGCCACACCGGCCGGCCTGCTGAGTTTCACCCTTTGCCTCAGATGGAGACGTTTTTTATGAAACTAAGATAGTTTGATATAGCGGGACAATCGAGGTACAATAGGGTAAGCGAGTGTTAGGCATACGAGGAAAGTGTGCCTAGAGCCCCGTGAACAAGACTACTGTTATCTCGCAGAAGGCCCATCCTGTTAGTTGCTGTGATACTTTCTGCCACTGGTAGCCTATTCTCTGCTTGGTACAATCTTAATATTTAAAGGCGTCTCTGCCTTCAATACTTCAAGAGTCAAGCCGGTGTATTCAGTTTATGATAAAACGTTGTTTTTCAGATGTACCAATGGTTACTTAAGTTTAATCAAAGACTCTTTCCATTAACACAAATGACCGTGTTTATCGATAGGACCACGTCTCATACGAAAATTTCTTTATAGGTCATTCATATCTTGTTTAAGGAGAATTATATTCCTATTTGTTGTTTCTTTGTGTATATCAGATTCGTGTGGTCTGCCTAATTGAGAAGGGACTGTTTTAAATTTCTAATAAATCATCTTAGTAGTGTAAATATTGCTTTTTCGATTCTCTAAAACAATGGCACATCAACTTGACGAAATTCGATAGACCACAGATATTCTTTAACAGTTTTTCTGCGGAACGTTACAATATATTACTTTCGATTACTCTCTCCTTATATATCGATCGATAACTGATTAGAAACAGTAAGAATTATTCCTAATCTAAATTTCTATGTTGAGTTTCCCACCACACACCTCTTTAATCTCCAAGGTCAAATTTGAAGTTAAGCAATCAAACGAAACTATTTAGCTCATTGTTTAGAGTTTGCCACTTTACAGAAGGTTAATTTTTTCAGTGATATAACACTAACCGAACCTAATTGCTCCGCTTTTCACAAATCTTGCTCTATGTTCCATCGTGCATTAATTTACAAAATAGCTTTGCCCGTTAAAAACGTCCTTGCAAGAAGTTCAATTTCAGTAACTTCATTATGTTTAAGCGATACAATTACTATGCTAATCAGTAGACGTAGTTGACATAAATTTAGTTAACATTCAGTTTATATTGCCAACGTTGATAATGTGGTAAGGTCATACAAGCTCAAGACTTTTATCTGAACTGAAAAATTTTCATATATTCATTTCATACATCAGTTTTTAACATTGTAGAAAGGTGATGCTGACAATAGTGATCCGATGTTCTCACCCTCGCGGACCGTCGGCGCTCGTGTGATTGATAACCCGCACTGAAAATTTGCTGTGTCGGTGAAACACCCATGAATTACCTGCCAGGATCTCTTCCGTGCAACATTAAACGCCGGCCGGGGTGGCCGAGCGGTTAAAGGCGCTACAGTCGGAACCGCACGACCGCTACGGTCGCAGGTTCGAATCCTGCCTCGGGCATGGATGTGTGTGATGACCTTAGGTTAGTTAGGTTTAAGTAGTTCTAAGTTCTAGGGGACTTATGACCACAGCAGTTGAGCCCCATAGTGCTCAGAGCCATTTGAGCCAACATTAAACAGACAGAAAACGCCAACATTTCAGTACACACATCGTACAAATAAATTTACATAATTAAAGCATATACTGATACAGCTTACCTGATGTTGCTCTTGCGAAAAATAAGGACGCTGCTGCTCATTTAATTTGGAGCACCAAAGTGATCGCTGTAATCTGAATAAGCGGGCCCAATACAAAACACGAGCAACACCCCTACAACATTACAGAACCTAATCCATTCAACGTGGTTTAAAACGCCTCTTAGGGTCTTCCGTGAATCGACGCCTTACATTATTTGAAAAGAGGCAAAGTCGCGATTGGTTGGGCCGCACTATGTTTCCGTTGAACTACTGTCCAGTTTCTGTGTTATTTGGCCCGTTGAAGACGTGCGGGGTATTCGATCCCAAAGATTAATTTCAAACAAATGTTCGCCCGGAAAGGGTTGAGATGGACCTCCATTCTCCGTCGGTAGCAATTCCTGTTGAGTATGGAAGCGACTGTTATCAACTCATCGGTTAGGATATTTTTGCGACGATTTTTCCTATGCCACGTTGCAGCGTTGCGAGTGAAACCAATCCTTGCAGATATACTGGACATTCACGTTGATACACTAACAAATCGAGGAATGTATTACGTTGTCGTCAGTGACACGTCCAAACCTCACAGCGATCTTTTGCTATTCGGTCACGTTTCCACGGTGACTCACGTGAGTTTGCCCAGTCCACTCATTCGACTGTCACATGTACAGTATTTTACTGCCATGACTTGCGTTAGAGGTCACATGATCGCCAAATCAACACCGTTTGGGGAACCAATGTGCTGGCTAATGTTTTGTCTGGTGAACTAACCATATCGATCGTTGCGTTCATCGACACGGAAAGGGAGATAATTTCTTCAATGAATCGTCAGAATTGACAACTATTTCGGCGAAGCGAATAGATTACAAATAAATGCACGTTCTCCACGTTCGGTAAACTGTATAAACATATAGTCCCCGGCTATGTTATTAGACGCACCCGATTTTTTGACAAATTCATTTATTTCTGGAGTTTGATTATGTAAGCTGGCTCACTAATCACTGTTCCTAGGTCGAATATTGTTAAAGAACTATTATTGAATGAAATGAGCGCATTTTTGTGCTGTATCATCCTTGTGAGAGGTGATAGTTGCCAGTTACAGTTTGAGGACATTAAGAGCTCATGTCTTTAAAGTGTGGGTGCATTATTAACATTTAATACTGTTGGTTTCCTGGTGTATTTACCATCTGTAACCTCTAATGGCAAGGTTTGCTGATTAATGAGTGATTTTACATACAATAAGGTACGAAAATAATGGGTAAAGTAAGTGATTTGATGCTTCGGAAAAAAAAACTGATGGCACTAATATGGATTCAAATCGGCAGACTTCTCGAATGTTGGGCAAATCAGAATCATCCATAAGGCGTGTAAAGAGGAAACTTGATTTTGGTGAAGAATTAATTCCTCAAAGGAAGAACAGCTGTGGCAGGAGACCAATACTCGTATTTTCATTGAAAAAGGCATGCCGTGAGAATCGGTGTGTTTGTACGAAAGAAGGTGAAACTCGAACACAGTGACGTTATTGCATCTGAAAGAATTCTAAAACGCAGAATTTCACAAATGAACTTAAAGGCTCGTAGGCCTGCCCGAAAGCCAAAATTAACTGCTGCTAAGATCTCAAAATGTCTTGCATGGACAAAGAAGCACGAGTATTAAGATTTGAACTTCTGTAAGTCGGTGAGTATCATTAAATTACACAGTATTTGCCTTCATACGGTAGTGATAAATACGTTTTCAGAGTTCAAGGCCAATCCTAAAGCAAATCTTAATGGTTTTTCCATTTCCTTTCAGGTTTGCTTTAGTGATGAGTCTACATTTAAAATTTTGGCAGATAAATGTCAGTTCGTACGAAGGCACTCCGGTGAAAAGTACAATCTCGTCTGTATTGTGCAGACTGAAATATGCCACCTAGGTTATGATATGGTCTGTCATCAGTGGAAAAGCCACTGGACGTCTATACTTGGTTGAGGGAACGATGCGGCGAGACCGGTACAAGGAGGTGTTAAGGAGGGTAATACCTCAAATAAAAGAATTGTTCATTAAAGGACAGCCTTTTGTATTTATACAGGACGTAGCTCCTTGCCACACAGCACTGTAAGTAAAAACCTTTTTGCGGCAAGAAAACGTCCCTTTGGTACGGAAATCCGCCCTACTTAAACCCAAATGAAAATGTTTGGAAGCTGGTGAAAAGGGAAATGCAAAGGAAACAAGCACCACAGAAATTCGTCTTACTGAAAAGATAATTCGAATGTGGTGTCATCACCCACAATGCAGAACACTGTACAAGCCTGTATTAACAATATGTCAAAGCGAACTGAACCATTAATAGCTGAAAAAGGCGGCGAGACAAAGCTTTAAGCAGACAGGCTTCGTTCCGCTTATTGGACATTTTTTAAAAACAGCAAAACTTACCATTTAAAGTGTGTGGTTTATCGATGATTAATAATCTATAATGTTTAAAGATATTAAATCCATTTAGACTGCTCAAAATAATACTTGCAGCATTTTCGTTCCTAATCTCGTATTATGTTAAAAAGCCAAGATGCACCTAATAATGTGGCCAGAGACTGTACATTAATTTCAGTTCGCCAGCTTTTCTCAAAACAGCTTCCACCGTTCCGTTTACGCTGAGGTGACAAAACTCATGGGATAACCATTAATTAAAATTTCCTCTTAGGCCTTGGTCGAACAGTAGAAATTCTTCCTCTTTAGGTTCCGTTCCCAACTGCGGGTAACATCTTCCCGCAGTTGGCAACGAAACGTCAAGAGGAAGAATTTCTACTGTTCGACCAAGGCTTCTAAGCCCGGAAATTTAAATTAATGAAGACGCAGGCCGTGAGAGCCTAACGTTATGATCATGGGATATCGTGTTGGAGCTCGTACTGCCCAGTGTAGTGCAGCAGCTCGACGTGATATGGACTCAGCAAGTCGCTGGAAGCCCCAGCAGAAATATAGAGCCATGCTGCCTCTATAGCCGCCAGTAGCTGCGAAAATGTTGCCGGTACAGGAATATATCCAATAAATGCTCGATGATAATCTGGGTGGTCAAACCATTCGCTCGAATTGCGCAGAATGTATTTCAAACCAATCGCGAGCAGTTGTGGCATCGTGACGTGGCACATCGTCATCCATAAAAATTCCATCATTGTTTGGGAACACGAAGTCCATGAATAGCTGCAAACGGTCTCCAAATAGGCGAACATAACTATTACCAGTCAATGATCCATGAAAACACAGCGTCCACAGCTCGTGGTCGTGCGGTAGCTTTCTCGCTTCCCGCGTCCGGGTTACCGGGTTCGATTCCCGGCGGGGTCAGGGATTTTCTCTGCCTCGTGATGTCTGGGTGTTGTGTGATGTCCTTAGGTTAGTTAGGTTTGAGTAGTTCTAAGTTCTAGGGGACTGATGATCATAGATGTTAAGTCCCATAGTGCTCAGAGCCATTTGAACCATTTTTTGAAAACACAGCCCCCGCCATTACGCAGCACCACCAGCTTGCGCAGTGCCTTGTTGACAACTAGAGTCCATGATTTCTCGGGGTCTGCATCACACGCGAACCCTGCCATAAGCTCTTACCAATTGAAATCGAGGCTTATCTACGCAGGCCACGGTTTTCCAGTAGACCGATATGGTCACGAGCCCAAGAGAAGACCTGGAGGCAATGTCGAGATGTTAGCAAAGGCACTCGCGACGGTGGTCTGGTGCCCTAGCCCACTGACACTCAATTTCGCCACATTGACCTAACGGATACGTTCGTCGGACGTCCCACATTGATTTCTGCGTTTATTTGACACAGTGTTACTTGACTGTTAGCACTGACAGTTCTACGCAAATGCCGCTGCTCTCGGCCGCTACGTGAAGGCGTCGGCCACTGCGTTGTCCATGGTGAGAGGTGGTAGCAGAAATTTGCTATTCTCGGACACTCTTGACACGGTGGATCTCGGAAAATAGAATTCCCTGCCGATTTCCGAAATGGAATGCCCCTTGCGTGTAGCCCCAACTACCATTCCATGTTCAAAGTCTGTTGGTCCCCGTCGTGCGGCCATTAGCACGTCGGAAACCTTTTCACATGAAGCCCCCGAGTACAAATGACAGCTTTGGCAACGCACTGCCCTTTCATACCTTGTGTACGCCGTACTACCGCCATCTGTATATGTGTATATCGCTATCACATGACTTCACTGTACATAGTCTTGACGAAAATTCAACCGCCGCCATCTGGGAGAACACAGGGACCACGGGAGGGGGAGTAAGGGCTCAGACAGAATGCTTGGCGCGTGACAGGTCGTGATGCAAGGTACAGCGGGACCCTGGCCGGCGCAGGGCAGCATTCGGTGGCTAATACGCACCTTGATTTACGCCGCATTCCAGCGCCGCGGGCGGCCACAGTAAAATGTTGAAATATCGTCGGCTGGCAGCTGGGCCTCTGGGAACACGAACCTCTCTCGTCACACGGGCCGCTCCTCTCTCCCTGCATCCCACACCGGCGTGTCCTGCGTCGTCCGCTGCTTCTTGTACTCTTCATCACTCCGAAACAGAAACAGTCGAGCTCACTGATAGGGGAGGCATACACCCAACGTGTCGCGGATTCTGGTCTTCTTTTGCAGAATTGTGGTAAATTTTTTATTTTGTTTATCGTATAACGTACAACATAATACACGTATCGAGTGTGTCTACAAAGAGCCGTCAGGCTTATTTTCTCCAGCATTTCGGTAGATGTTCGCAATTTCGTTTTTGAAATGTGTAGCTGGAATAAGTCCGTCCAAATACTGCTCATCATGTTTTTCATGCGACGCCCAGTGCCATTGCAAAGCGTCGGTTTGTTCCCGTTACGAACAAAAAAATTTTTAACGCGGAATTTTACGCTCCTTTCGATAGACGCCCCAGATTTTTATCGATATGTACTAAGAGGGACAGTAAAACAGGTTCTAAAAACCCTACCACAACAAAGGTCAAAAATTAATTCTAATTGTAGTGTTGCTCACGCTGCTAAATATTGCATTTTCGGGCAACAACCAAGTTATATCATGTGGCAGGTGTCATTAGAGCACAGTCAATAAAATCATTTCTTGAAATAATGGATAAACTAGACATTCATCTTTTCGTGTTTCCCACGCTGGTCTCGTTGTGAACTCATGGCTCAATCGTCGAAAATCTAGGTAGTGATGATTCCAAGCTCGGATGCAAAGAGGCCTAGGTGTTATTCTGCGATATTCAAAAGTTTTATAGATGTGCTTCATAAACCGTTCTTGAAGATTAAACTTTTGCAAGTTAGTACAATGGTGATATAAAAAAGTAATCAGCACTCCGTGTTTAAGTTACACTACTTTGTTATTACTTTTGTTGCAATATCACGTAACTCACAAAACATCACTTCACAATATAAAACATACTTGAAAATATCTTCCTCACTGTTAAAGTTCACATTTCATAAACTGACTACAATTTGCGTCTTTTTAACATGACGACAAAAGCTTGACTCTCTAATAACCGCTTACACGCCCAAAAATCAGAGTTACAAGTACGTCAAAGATCATAGTGACAAAAGAAAGAATACACATAAGAATAATATCATTGCAATATATACATATCGATGTATCGAAGTACCTCTACATTAATGAAATCAAATTTGAATGTTGTCACAGAAATATGTTAACTATTTTACAGAAACACAGTAGAATATTGCTGGTATCGAGAGGTTGAGGAGAGGTGCCGTAATGGTTACGTTGTTCAAGTACCATTACAAGGTTACACCAGCAACGACTGAGTGGCGCTGCTGCAAGGCTGTAGCGGACTGCGAGGCAGGGCGGCACACGTGTCTCTACTGGAGTACTGGTAATTCTTCTAGTTTTACTGTCCCTGTTAATATGAATCGACAAAACAAACGTCGCATAGGAGTGTTCCGGGAGCGCTCTATCGAAAAATTCACCTTTAATAATCATTTTGTTTGTAACATGAAGCAAACCGAAGGTTTCCTTTGATCGCCCGTCGTGTCTACCTCTGCCAGTGGCATCGTTGTATGCGATTGGAGGAGCATGAGGTCAGCTCTCCCGGCCGTTTTTGGCTTTCTTGACATCGGAGCCGCTACTTCTCACTTGGTTATCATCTCAACTGGCATTAAGAGGCTGATTTCACACCATTCCACTTTCCCCACCGTGGAAAAATCCTTGGCGGTACATGGAATCGAACTGGGTCCCTCCTGATAGCAGCCTGGCCCACTGACCACTGAGCTACAGAGGCGGTCGCTCATAGGAGAGATGCCCTGTATATCCAGATAACAACTAACTCAACATAGATCATGTGCACGTGTACACATTATGTACCAAACTTAATTACAAATTAAACCCAAGCATTGGATGTAATCAGTTGCTGCAAGGAAATCGGTGAAGGCTCGTCGTGGGCTCGCTATGGAAATTCTCCCACTGAATGTTACATTGTTTGCATTTCGGCTCCGCAGTCACATATTGGACATGGTATCTTCACCAATGTATGCAGAGCGTCGGCATTTCTACTACGGCCAGAGCGTATTCGGTTTAATGTTGTCAGCACATTACGCAAATGGTTGAAACCTTGTTTCTCATCATAAAGCACGCCAAAGGTTGTTTCTATCGTTGTTGATGTCACGAGCTGCTACATCACAAGGAATGTGCTTCTCATCGTGAGTGGCGCCTGCAGCAAACTTCGGCGGCAGTTGACGGCTGTAGCAGGCGTGTACACCACACGGTTTGTGACGCGCTTAATATTGCTACGACAGCGCTATTAAGACGCACATTTGTTTCCTTCTCTGTATGATTCCATGTTGTTCTGTCTGTGGTTTACGCAAACAAAAACTTCAGTATCCGTGAACATGATACAAGGCAAACATAACAGTTCCATATCCAGTCAGTAAGGACACCATTACAAATAGTGTGATACAACTTCACAATAATCTTCCACGTTACATAAAAATTATTACATTATTCTAATTTCTTAGTAAACTTCTACAAACATTTCTGTTAGATCAATTCTTCTGTTCAGTAGCACGTTTTTAGAACTTGTGAAATACAAGAGAGTTGTAATATAACGCAAAAACTCCTACTACAAGCCGTGCACACTTTCCTGTAGATGGTAAAAAAAATCATTCATTTATTGTAATTTTATTCTTAAATTACCTGTACTTTGCGTGTGTGTGTGTGTGTGTGTGTGTGTGTGTGTGTGTGTGTGTGTGTGTGTGTGGTGTGTATGTGGTGTGTGTCACAATCTGGTGTGATTTTTCGATGAATAAATACACTGAAGAGCTAAAGGAACTGGTACACCTGACAATATCTTGTAGGGCCCCCGCGTGCAAGCAGAAGTGCCGCAATACGACGTGGCATGGACGCAACCAATGTCTGAAGTAATGCTGAATGAGACTTACACCACGCATCCTGCAGGGCTGTCCATAAATCCGTAATAGTTCGAAGGGGTTGAGATCTCTTATGAATAGCACGTTGAAAGGCATTCCATTTATGCTCAATAATATTCATGTCTGGAAAGTTTGTGGCCAGCGGAAAAGTTTAAACTCCGAAGAGTGTTCCTGGAGCTACTCTTTAGTCATTCTGGACGTGTAGGGTGTCGCATTGTCCTGATGGAATTGCCAAGTCTGTCGGAATGCACAATGGACATGAATGGATGCAGGTGATGAGACAGGATGTTTACGTACCTGTCACCTGCCAGAGTCATATCTAGACGTATCGGGGGTCCCACATCACTCCAAATGCACGCGCCCCACATCATTACAGAGCCTCGTCCATCTTGAACAGCCCCCTGCTGATACACAGGATCCATGGATTCGTGAGGTTGTCTTCATACTCGTACACGTCCATCCGCTCGATACAATTTGAAACGAGACTCGTCCCACCAGGTTTCCAGTCATCAACAGCCCACTGTTGGTGTTTACAGGGTCAGGCGAGGCGTAAAGCTTTATGTTGTGCAGTTTTCAAGGGTACACGAGTTGGCCTTCGATTCCGAAAACCATATCGATGATGTTTCCTTGAATGGTTCGCACGCTGACACCCTTCGATGGCCCAGCATTGAAATCTACAGCAGTTTGTGGAAGGGTTTCACTTATGTCAGGATGAACGACTCTCTTCAGTCGTCATTGGTACCGTTTTTGCAGGATCTCTTACCGGCAGCAGCGATGTCGGGGATTTGATGTTTTACCGGATTCCTGATATTCACGGTACACTCGTGAAATGGTCGTACGGGAAAATCCCCACTTCATCGCTACCTCGTAGATGCTGTGTCCCATCGCTCGTGCACCGACTATAACATCACGTTCAAACTCACTTAAGTCCTGATAACCTGCCATTGTAGCAGCAGTAACCGATGCAACGACCGCGCCAGACACTTGTCTTATAAAGGGTGAGTCACTAACTGTTGCCACAAGAATAACGCCGGAAGTATGATAGTAGCTGAAAAGTTTGTGGGACAAATGATGCATGGAACAACGGGGCCCATAATATGACGCTGGTTTCCTGTTGCTAGGTGGGGTCGCGTCAGAGGTATGAAGGTCAATATTGTTTTCTTTTTTTGGGGATGCTGTAGTTTGATACTTATTTTCTGACAGCGGCTATCGAGACGAATCGAATGATGTGTAACAGTAAGGTCTTTGAAGGCCAACGAATTTCAAAAAGGTGGTATGAATGTCCATCTGCAGAAGGTGTTCGAAGTGATGACCATTGGTACCAATGCAGTGCTGCAATATTCTTATCATGGATTGAGTAGTATTCCTTATCACTTCGGCGCTTATCGATGCACCTGCTCTGAAAATTCTCTCTAGTATATCTTGCAAATAGTAAATATTCGCCAAATACGGTGTATCCATCTAACGTACCATTGACATGTAAACACCATTCGACGATTTCGCAATACAACACTAATACGAACAGTGAGACTAGTATCTTCGAATCAAGCGGATATGAATGATGTATTCCTTCGAAGAACAAGTCGATATGCTTCTCATTTACGGCGAATGCCAACGAAATTCAGTGAGAGCTAGAGACTTATACGCTGAATACGCTTGCCTATACCAGTTTCTTTGACTCTTGCATGTAAATACTGAATTGCTAGCGAGTAAGGTAGCAGTGTAGACAACAGTCCCGAAGTTCATTGGTCGATGTTCCCAGGTTAATCTCGCTCCTGAACAGAGGGCACATTTCTATAGCTTCACATCGAATATCGCAGATCATATTTTCCTCAAACTGACAAGAGAGTCCTGTAACCTTAAAGAAATGATGAATTTGAGAAAAATGTGTTTGGGAAGCAGGGTGCTGACCAGCAATCTTTCACCCCGCAGTGCACGCCTCTGTCCAGTATCCCGCAGTTAACGTATGTCAGTTTTAGTCTCTGTGATCTTGCCATGTCCTCAAGGCTTTAATCACCGTTTACTATTAATAGACATCGGAGTACAACAAATCGTACCAAAAATGACGAGTTTTGAGTGCCAGTGTCTTAAAGCGGCATACTTTCATAGCTCGGGGTTGCAGTACTAAACGTATCAAAGACGAAGAGACTTTACCACCATTACGTGGTTTCCCGTCACTCTATTATAATAAACCGTGCCAGAAACGAAGCGTTTTCAGAGATCCACAATGTGCTGAATCTTTGAAACGACAGATATTCATAAGATGTGAGTTACAGCATAAACCCACCCAGTTGCAAAAGGCGTAATCCAGTACGGCGTCTCCTAAGTTCTGATTATCGTTGACCACTTTCCTCTCAACGAAACATAAAACTATTGTCTCAATCTGCTTTTCATGCTTGACAATGCTCTGAAATGTGAAATTATTCGCACTGATGTCACCATATTCTACCATTTCCTCGATCACGTTGGTCCCACGTTTCGGGTGAGGACAGCATAACATTGCATCGCTAAAATGAACCATGTTTCTTCGGAGGGAACAATTATAATAATAATGAGTTACTCAAATGACTTCATGCCCTCTTCGACTGTTAATTTGTAATAATAATGGTACATTCTTGACGAGAAAATAATAAGGAATCATGAGATTGATACATTCATACGCGTATTAAAAAATTATCGCAGTGAAGTCTTTGCACATATGAATCTTCGTCGTCATTGGAAAGTCGACTGCGCTTGGCAGTGTATCTATAATAAGAGCATGAAAAAAGTAGTACTGACTTGCACCGAGCGCAGTTTATAAATTTCACTTTCTGACACAGACACTTCAGTTTTGAATACCGGAGCTGTCAATGTTGTGTCTAGACAAGACAGCCTAGACACAATGAGAGGAAGCCGAAAGGCACGCGCTTAAACTCACGCAGGCTGGCGTGAGGTCTGAAACAGGATACGTAATGAATGCTATAAAGAAAAGTACGTAGCTTCTGGAATACTTAACTTTAATCCACAATTGGTGAACATTGGTCTTGTTGATACAGTATTATCATCTCAATATAACTTGGTGATGGCGCCTTGCTAGGTCGTAGCAATTGACTTAGCTGAAGGCTATGCTAACTATCGTCTCGGCAAATGAGAGCGTATTTGTCAGTGTGGCGTCGCCAGCGAAGTCGGCTGTACAACTGGGGCGAGTGCTAGTACGTCTCTCTAGACCTGCCGTGTGGTGGCGCTCGGTCTGCGATCACTGACAATGGCGACACGCGGGTCCGACTTATACTACCGGACCGCGGCCGATTTAAAAGCTACCACCTAGCAAGTGTGGTGTCTGGCGGTGACACCACAGTCAACTTCTGCAGCACCAGAAAGTGGTGAGAAAAGTGCAGTCTTCACGAATCGATCGTTATCTTTGGCCCTGCAAGAATCTAGAAGCGTTCTGCAAACGCTTAAGGAAATTTGTGACCGGTTGTGCTAACGCTGATGTTCGACGCTTGACTCTCTCGTATGGTATTCAACAGGCTCGTAAAACTTTGAGCCTTCAAAAGACTTGAAAATCTCATCACACCAGAGTAACATTTGTCAAACTAAAAACTGTATGTATTACAAATGAAGTAAACACGTGTAAAACACTCAGCAGCATAATTTTCCTTGACATTTAACAAAATGTGCTTGAAATAGTGTATCAGACTTAGTCTGATTTTACTTTTATTATTTGGCAACATCTTAACTCAAAAGGCAAGTGTCCAAACATTTTCAAGTACAAGAACAAGGTTAAGTTATAGATACTGTAGACTATTTTTGTTCCCAGTGTTAAATTTATGAAATCTGCTCTTATTTTTTAATTGTGCCTGATTCATCACAACAAACTTCTTTAGGGAGTAATTGTATTGTGAGACTGCTATTAGCATTCCTAATTTTTTAAACAGTTGCCGAAGATGGACGCCAGATATTATCGTTCCAGCACGTTTCTGTCAACGAATGCGTTATGTCTTTGTCTGGAATTCCCCTAGAAAGTTATTCTATATGTAATCAGGGAATGGAAGTATGCATCGTAAGATAAATTTCTAATACTTTCGTCGTAAAAAGCAGCAATTACGCCTATATGTACAACAAATATTGCTGAATTCAAACGTTTGATAACGCCCGTAGTAGGTGATTTCCGATACAACTTCTGATCAATATATCATACAATCCTGTCACACGGATCGTCTCTATCATCGAGTACCAATTAACTGAACTTTATTTGCTTAAAGATCAGCTGATTACTTGACGTTTCTCAGTTACGTGTTTACCACACTGTTGTTCTAAATAGGAAAAGGAACGAAATCTGTCTCTAGAGTAAGAGTTGTCTTATGCAAATAATTTATTTGTATCGGTACTGAATCATGTACATCTCAAATTTTGTTGAAAGTGCTCCAGGATCATTCTTACAAATCAAAATGTAATCATAATCGCCTCGACTCCCACAAGATAGGAGTGCTAGAAGCGTCTTACCCGTAGGCCTAAAGTATTATTTTCCTAGATAATAAGCCAGTACGTACTAAGTTTTGTTGAAAGTCCTCCAAGTATTCTGGAGGTATACTTACACGTCATCCCCTTATGTTCATCCCCATCCCTAGGAGTTCTGGGTACGTTCTAGCCCACACTATGTTTTTTTCTGGGTAGTAAGTCATATGTGTAGCAAGTCTGGCTGAAATTGCTCTAAGCGTTTTAGTGTTGTACTGATCCCCGAAAACTATGGACTCGGCAGTAATATTCGTTTCCATTAATTCTACATTTCACTTGTTTCACACATTTTGATGCTATTATGGCTGCACACACAAACACACAAGCAAACAAACACACACACACGCACACACACACACACACAGATATTTCTTATTTTTAATTCATTTTCCCAACACATTGCGCGCGGAATTTCATCGGAACAAAACATCAAAGAACACTTTCGTTAGTATGACACATCTAGGTAATTACTGCACAAGGAAAGAGTAATTTAATAACCCAATGTGCATGTGAATCAATGCAGTTTATACCCCCGTTATCATTTCGTCTTTGTATACGGTAGCAGCTGCTGGAAAACTGTTGTGCTATTTAGACTCTGCCATGAAGTACTTATTTCTGTCTTTCCCACTTATAGGTAGAGAAAGAACTTCAAGCTCAATAATTCCATGAATTCTGGACAGAAATGCAGCACTTCTTTTTTCCTTACATTTTACATTTATGGTTAAAGCGCAAAGCAGTAAAGTAAACTTCTACAGTTTAAATCGTATTACTCACGTACCCACTGCTTCCGACGACAAACCCGCTTGAGTGTAGAAAAGGGGCACTAAAAGTCTGCATGTTGATAGCGGCATTGGCGGACTTGTGCTTCATAAAGACTTGAATATTCACTTACACAGAGATAGTGATGAGTACTCTGTGAACAGTAGCGCTTTTTTTTTTTTTTTTAATTTTCAGATAGTTTCGCATCTTTGGCGCCTTGAGTTGTAATCTCTGATGCTAACACTTTTTACAGATTTCTTTGAGAGCCATACGACCTTACTCCCATATTTATTATCATGTGTTCACTTAATGAAAACTTGTTTGTCTGTAATATTAGTTTTCCGTAGATTCCCTCATTACATCACTAGTATCATTATTAGCGATACGCTGTTTTGTTAGTACATAATATAAAGATCTGCATCCCATGATAGTTAATAAGTTAAAAATTGTTTTATTAATTATTTCTCTGCAGCAGAAGACTCCTCTTTATAAGTGATAAAAAACGTTTTCAGCGATAGTAAGAAATTCATTTTGCACGACGTTTATGACTCATCGCAATGCTTAGTCCTCACCTTTTTGCAGAATATGAAGCCTAAAAGTAGGCAACTAGGACGCTTGTATATTACATTTTTACAATTATGCACCCGTTGTTAAATACATAACATGTGATTTATAGGACCTGATGAAGTCGATTCATTCACATTCTGTTTATCATACCTGTTAATTCTGAGTAGCTTCACATGTACATTTCATGATATATACAGCAATAACAAAGAAACACCGCGGGGAAGGGGGATATGCGAGTGTTCTGGGGAAAACATTTCATAAAACATTTTACGCAGTTTTAGCTTATTCTTAGGAAAATCTTCATACAGTGTGCGTTAAACCGAAGGAAAAAGGTGTTTTGATATTGTTGCAAGCCTTTACTGCAAGCTGGCCGCTGTGGCCAAGTGGTTTTAGGCGCTTCAGTCAGGAAGCGCAGCTGATACGGTCGCAGGTTCGAATCCTGCCTCCGGTATGGATGTGTGTGATGTGCTTAGATTAGTTAGGTTTAAGTAGTTCTAAGTCTAGGGGACTGATGACCTCAGATGTTAAGGCCCATAGTGCTTAGAGCCATTTGAACCATTTGAACCTTAGTGCAATTACACAGCGGGTTTAGTTGTGTTTCCGACTGCACCAACAATCTGACAACACACTGCGTTAAGCAATATTGGTAAGTTGCCCGTGTGTGCTGAATAACAGCTAACGTTGTTTGTCGGTTCCACAGTCGCTGGATTCTGTACAAAGCCTAGCATTCTTCCATGCCAGCGAGACGCAAGATATACCGCAACACATACGCCACCATTGCTAGGAGCAGAGAATAGTTACTTATCTCCATCCCCCATTCCTCTGCCCCCATCATTTCTCCCTTCCCCTTCCCGCGCTTTTCCACTTCACCTCTCATTAGCAGACAGCAGCACATGTGCTAGGCAGCGATCGCGTGCTTACAAACCCAGTGTCCCCCGGGGAATGTGACGTGTTATATTGTGCGTATAATAAGTGTCTTTGGTGAACCGAAAATATCTGGGCATGACGCATCCTTCCAACGAGTGCGGTAGCGCAATGGATTCATATTTCGCAGGAGATACGTGCAAATTCCAACCTGGCTATCCACGTGTAGGTTTTCCGTGATCTTCCTTAAGCAGACGTCACATGAGCCGTGGCATCCAACGTGTAACGTGCTAACCTGATCTCTACCGTCCTGCTGAACGCTCAGACAACGACCTAGCTTCTGCGTATGTTACGTGTGCTTCAAAGTGATATAAATAATCGCAGCACGTTCGAACGGCAGTTGTCGGCTGTATCTGGCTCGCAAATCGCACAGTTTGTTTACGAAATGGATTCGCTAGCTGTATGAAGCACACATATCCCGCCTTGTCCATATGCTAGTCATGTTGTTCTGTCTACAGTACACATAAATACGAACTGCAGTATCCATGACCATGCTATAAGGCAAAAAGGGAGGTTCCATATCCAGTCAGTAAGCACAGCAGCTTCTGAAAGTACCATTACAGATAGTGCGATACAAATTTACACTAACTTACAATAGTGTTCCACACAGGATAAAATTCAACTTT
Organism: Schistocerca americana; assembly: GCF_021461395.2. Classification (NCBI taxonomy): domain Eukaryota; kingdom Metazoa; phylum Arthropoda; class Insecta; order Orthoptera; family Acrididae; genus Schistocerca; species Schistocerca americana. The sequence continues at coordinate 239,369,196 of NC_060119.1, read as the reverse complement.
TGTAGTCCTGTCTTCCTCAGTTGCGTGTAATATTACGGTATATTGATAATTTTTACTTATGGACCGTCTGACAGCAACTGAATAAAACACAATTTTAGTGCCATACGCGTTTCGCCTTTATTTTCTGCAAGGCATCATCAGTGGCCTGGAATAGCTAACATATGTACATATTCCAGGTCACTGGTTCAAATGGTTCAAATGGCTCTGAGCACTATGGGACTTAACATCTATGGTCATCAGTCCCCTAGAACTTAGAACTACTTAAACCTAACTAACCTAAGGACAGCACACAACACCCAGCCATCACGAGGCAGAGAACCAGGTCACTGGTGATGCCTTGCAGAAAATAAAGGCGAAACGCGTATGGCACTAAAATTGTGTTTTATTCAGTTGCTGTCAGACGCTCCATAAGTAAAAATTATCAATATACCGTAATAGGATAAAATTCTTTCATCATTCTCAAATTTTAGTAATACCCGAAGGTTTATAACTTTCCATTCAGTAGCAGAAGCTTTAGAACATGCGAAATATAAGACTTTAAACCAGAAAGTGCAAAATATCCTGTGCAACAGTGCAAGCTCTCTTCTTGATGAAGCCAGTCGATCAAAGAATATTATCGAATACGTTTCTATTACATTAGTAATAAAGTTTCAGAATCTGTTGAAAAACGAGTAAAAATAAATTGAGAGTGAGATGCGAACTAGCTACACACGACACAAAACTTTGTAACTCTATGTCCTATTACTTACGCTTCCCTGAACTTTATATACTATAGGAACTTGTGTTGTACATTACTGTCTTCTAAATGCTTTAATCGCAGGTCTGTTACTAACTGGCATTTAACTATCACAAATAGTACCAAGAAGAATGTGTTTTTGAAGTATCTTCAATGTGCGTTTGCGCTGCAACGGCAGACCTTCCGAGCATGCAAGTAACAATTCAAAAATTCTGTAACATCGATATGACGTCCCCAGTCCTTTTATTACAGCAGATCGAACCAATTACGGACCGGTTTTCGCGAGGTCCTCAATCTGCTAGTGCTCTGAAACAGCATAATTCATAGAACGTAAATTATAAACCCACCAATAATTGGCTTTAACTGAAAACCAATATGGCGTCTCCTGTCTCTGCACTGAAAAGAGATGGCGTGTATGTGACGTAGTTAGCGTTCTCCGCTCACATTGGTCTACGTTCAGATACACGTCCAGAATATCTTTCATGCTCGATATAGCCCCAAGCCAGTGCTCGTCAAACTCTGGCCCAAATCAATTGTTCTAAGCCATATTTTATAATAATATGGATCTAGCAATTAACAACCGAATCCCAAAAACGTCACCTAACATTAAGAGCTTCTGAAGAATGCGTAACAAACAATAATACTTGCAGCGACAGTAATATTACATGATGGACTTAATTGTAATTGACGTTGGTGAATTCGGCCATGAGCTAAGTGAAGTTCGCCGTTTACCTTAGGGGCAGAATGATAAGTAGCTCGGGCACTGTGGTGTTAAAGGATGTGACAAGGGGAATGTGTTATTGTTTGTCTTCCAGTACTGACAATTCGCGGGCGTGTGCGTCTCGTATCGATCAGCTGTCATTGTTTAAATTTGAAATAGAAGGAGCATATATTCCTGAATTCGCATCATGGATACGGTCATCTTCAAAGGCGGTACATATTTGTAGCAAGAAATGTGGAATTAAATTAAATGTGTTGTGATACAATGCACTGAGTGGAAGAAAAATGAGGTTAAAAACATTTAGTAAACATTTGTGATCGTGTGTCATATTTAAATGCATTATGCAATGTTAGTACAGTTACTGGTATTCAACAGACAGTCATGCAGTCACTCAAACAACACAACACTTCGTCAGGCAGTTGCAGTCTTACAATTTTGGGGTCGCTGAGCCTGGCAGCAATCTGAAACAGAGAACAGCCGACACGAAGTGTTACGAATAGACCGTCTTTTAACGATCAGTACTTGGGCATGGGTGTCGGCGGCCATCTTACCGCGCCCTTACAATAGTAGTCTATTGAGGGCTGACAACACACTATTTTATAAACAGTTTTTGATGTTGGTGAGCAACAGTCATACAGTAATTTTTAAATGAACCCACCGCCATTTGACTATATTGTTGTTTATTTAATTACGACCTATTTTTTTATTAAATGTGACAAACTCCCACTATTATTTGCTGAAGTTTTTACAAGATGATGATTTTGCATCTGTCTTCTGAGACGGAAACTGGAAACTAGCCTAGCGTCTGGCTAAAGCAGCGTGGGAAACCGCCCGAAAACAACAGGCAGGCTGGCTGTGCACCGCCCACGCTGGTTAATCTGGCGCGCAGATCCGACCCTGGTGTGGGTTGCCATCGTGTCTCGCTAGCTACGCGTTACGCCATAGGAGCAGGTTCTTCTGCCCCATTTGTACAACATTTACAGGGGAGAATCTTGCAGTATCATCCGGCTTACGCTAGCGACCACTACTGTTATTTCCCTTTCCGCGTCCAACTAACAGAAGTATACAGTTAAGTAGAGCAAGCCTGTGTATCCATGTGAGACGTATATCTTCTTCCCTCTGTTCAGTGCTTTGTCTACTCAGGGTTCTTGATGATGGTTGCTGGAACTCCTAGTGTACGGAAGATTTTTCGAGGTCTGTGCTACCTCTTAAGGTAAGTGATTAATTCCGACGCTATGTTTCGGGTATCTGTGTTATGTAAGGACTGACAGCTAACAAAAGTTTCATGACAGTCTCTATAAAAAGAACGTACAGTATGAATAGATCCTACGATGTGTTCGTCGTGAGGTACCGGCCCACGTCTTTCAGTATCGACCAGAAGTAATTCCAATTTTCATATTCCTCCTTCTTACTTATTTTCCGGCTGATTTGGCGGAAAGTGAAAAAAAAGAAATGGAATGAAAACTGCATAGAAATGGCTGTGAGCAATGTTTTTTGTAAAGAAGTGACCGCGAGAGAGGCAGCTGAACCGTTTTCTGTACCTCGAAGCATACTTTGAGACAGGATGAGAGGAATTAAGCAAAGTAATTCCGCAACGCTAACTCCTCAAACGAGCAGATTCAAGAACACTTTTGATGAAGAAATTGAAAAACACCTTGCGGACTATATGAAAGATTTAGTTAAGAAATTCATGCTCCCCAATAAAAAGCAATTCTTGCAACTTTCGTCTGCTTTGGTTCAACATCTGTAAGTGCCTCGCCATTTCAGCAAATGGAATAAGTTTGCTGGAAACGAATTTTACTACAATTTCATTTCGAGATATCCTGATTCCTCTCTAAGAAAGGCAGATTCTTCAAGCCTCTAAAGAGCTATATGTTATATAAGGCTCCAAGTGAGCTGAAATTGGTGAACTGAGCTGAAATATTAATTTCCCATTCATATGTGTTCTGTTATTTAGCAGCAAGCATCAGTGTAGTGAATCATTAACAACCGTTATTACCAAAGAAAAGGCAGTGAGCGGCCAATACTGCAAGACACCTTTTACAAGCCTAGTAAGTCTAGCTCTTCTATTTTCGATGTAATTAAGTACTATAAAAAACCATTGCACAGTACAATTCATGGGACACATCTTCAGGTAATAATAAGAGGAGCGTGCAATAACTAACTCATTTTTTTTCTGAAAGCACTTTGGTTTTATTGACGATGCCAGTACACGATATTTTCCTCCCTCGTTTGGCTACAAAGCCCTCAACATAATCTCAGTTCAATGCGACAGCGTCATCCCACCTTACTGGGAGGGCCTGTATTCCTGCATGGTACCATTCTGCTGGTCAGCCACGTACTCTTTCCCTCGGAGTGCATCCTTCATTGGGCCAAACAGATGGAAGTCGAGAGGTGCGAGGTCGAGGCTGCTCAAAATGGTTCGAATGGCACTGAGCACTATGGGACTTAACTGCTCAGGTCATCAGTCCCCTAGAACTTAGAGCTACTTAAACCTAACTAACCTAAGACATCACACACATCCATGCCCGAGGCAGGATTAGAACCTGCCACCGTTGAGGTCGCGCGGTTCCAGACTGTAGCGCCTAGAACCGCTCGGCCACCCCGGCCGGCGTCGAGGCCGTAAGCTCGATGAACAAGAACAGTCCAGTGAAGTTTTGTTAGCTACTCCTGGGTGCGCAGACTTGTGCAACAGATGTCCAATTGCGCAGTGAGGTGTTTGATCGTGATCCGTCGATCGCCTAGAATGAGAGTGTCTGCACGTTCCAACATTGTAAGAATCACAGTTGCGTGCGGCCGGCCGGCACGCGAGAGATGGGACATGTTCGCGTGACCTTGTTGGGATGGTAACAGACGACTCACCCAACAACTCAGTGTGCTTTTGTTCACTGCCAGGTTCCCATAGACATTCTGCAAGCGCCTGCGAATGTCTGCGATGCTCTGGGTTTCCGCAAAAAGAAACTGAATGACGGCTCCCTGCTTGGAACGCACCTGCGTTACAGAAACGTTTTTAAGGTTACGTATAGCGCCGCAACCTATCGGAACTTCATGAAACTACAGGGGTTTCAGCGGGACTATTCTCATGTCACACAAGTTCGCGTTTTTTCAACCAAAAGTGACCAAGGAAAAGACAAATGTGTTCATAACTTACTGAACGCCCGTCGTACACGGTCCAGTCTCTTTCATGTAACCACCGGCAATGTTAATGCACAATAACCATTCGGAGACGGCAGTAGCAGCACTAGCAGTGGAGGCTACACAGAGCGTCTGGAGGATCTCGGAAAACAGTGCAGTCGTTGCCGTAATGCGGAAACAGTGCCATTTAGCTCGCGTCCAAAAGGCACGGTAATTGGCTCTCTGGCAAAGTGTGGAAGCATTTCTGAAACGGTTAAGTTTGTTACCTGTTCGCTTGTTTCCGTGGTTAAAGTATACCGTGCGTGGGAAAAACGTGCTATCCAAAACAGGTGCTGAGGCAAGTTTGGCGCACGACAGGCCATAGATGACAGGAGTGACCGACAGCTGCGGAGATGTGTAAGGGCGAATAGACGCGCAACTGTTGGGCAACCGAGCGCCCAGATGAACCTATGGGCTACCAACAGTATCTCCTCAACGACTGTTCTGCGAACGTTGTTGCGTATGGGCCTCCGCACCAGGTGCCTGGTTCATGCACCCATGCTGACTGTTGTTCGTCGGCGACGAAGGCTGGAATATGTGCGCCAATGCCGCAACTGTATATCCACTGAGTTGCGACGGACACGGCATTGGAGTTAGCATGGCTCCACATCCCTGTCGGTACCACCCGTAACCTCACTGACTTAATTATTTTCGGCCATGATGGCTATGTTTGTGAACCGTGACTCTGTGGGATAATTATTTATTTCTAATTTCCGCTACCAGTCACTTTCTTATCTTGTTTTTAATCTAACATAATACAACGCGTTTCGAACATGTTCTGTTCATGTTCAGTCGTTTATACATAGATCCATAAATGCAGAGAAATGTTACCTAAAAAGAAACTATATTAATCTAGAACTCTTTGTCCATTGTTTGTTACTGTAGCGACTGGTGTAGCATTTGGGGGGGAGGGGTGCAATGTATGGCTAGAAATCGAAATCAGTGGTGTCTTCTGCTGGTTTCCTTCCTTGTGGTTGACTATGTATGATATGTAACACATAACTGATGCAAATCTATCTGCATCTTATACAGGCTGTGATATCATACATACAGGCTGTGATACCATACGTAGTCAACCAAAAGGAAGAAAACCAGTTATGTGTTACGTAACTGATGCAAATCTATCTGCATCCTGTAAGGGGTCCGTAGGCCCTTACTATAACTATGCACTCGGCACAGGTCGAAAGGGCGAACAATCGATTGTGTCGTGTTGCGAGAGCGAGTGTCGAAATGCGCCAGAGTGGTTGGCGGGAATCGTGTGTGTGTGTGTGTGTGTGTGTGTGTGTGTAGGCCATTATTGGAATACAGGGTTTTTAACCGAGAAGGGTGTCACCATCGCCGTGGTTAGGCGCCTAAGTAATAAATAAATACCGGGAAAGTGATGAAGTATCTTTATAAAAGTGATCAGTGACGTTACTAGTGCCGATATTTAGTTTCGCGTCTACCGCGACGGCCTAACCTTGGATTGCAGTGTTGGATGATGCAGTGATGGATTAGCGTGTGACGGTAATGGCAAATGAAGAAAGCCTGTGCTGAGATTAGCCGTAATTAGATTGTATGACGAAGGCAGTGGCTGTCTCCTTTTTGTGTTTTGAGAAGAATATAAGTTCGTAATTAGTAAAACTGTGTTGGTGTTCCTTATTACCATACATTCAGTATTATAGTATTGAACAGGACGAACTGGGAAGTAACAACTTCCGTAGCAGTCAATTCCGATTACCAGCCCCATTAGGTTCATGGTCATGTTAATAATAAATATTGGGCTGCTATTCGATCAGATCAGGTCGGGATAAAAACGGAGGTGTTACAATCCTATACAGGATGTGATATCATATATAGTCAGCCACAAGGATGTAAACCTGTTATGTGTTACATAACTGATGCAAATGTATCTGCATCCTATACTGGCTGTGATATCATACATAGTCAACCACAAGGAAGAAAATCAGTTATGTGTTACATAACTGATGCAAATCTATCTGCATCCTATACAGGCTGTGATATCATACATAGTCAACCACAAGGAAGAAAACCAATTATGTGTTACATAAATGATGCAAATCTATCTGCATCCTATACAGGCTGTGATATCATACATAGTCAACCACAAGGAAGAAAACCAGTTATCTGTTACATAACTGATGCAAATCTATCTGCATCCTATACAGGCTGTGATATCGTACATAGTCAACCACAAGGAAGAAAACCAGCACATAACATCACTGATTTCGATTTCTAGCCGTACACTGCCCCCCCCCCCCCGCCCCCACCCCAAATGCTACACCAGCCGCTACAGTAACAAACAATGGACAAAGAGTTCTAGATTAATCTAGTTTAAGACTTTCTTTTTAAGTAACATTTCTCTGTTGTATGTATGTAAAAACGCCTGAAGATGAACAGAACATGTTCGAAACGCGTTGTATTATGTTAAATTAAACATAAAATAAAAACTGACTGGTAGCAGAAATTAGAAATAAATAAATACTCACTAAGTCTCTCTCTGGACGTCTCGCGCTGCGAAAGGTGGTTATTTATACAGACTTTTGACAGAAGATCGCACGAATTTGATAGATTTTCGCGACGTGCCGATGGAATAAAGTCTTCTCGGGATACTTCAGTAAAACACGGGAAGAGAGACTGTGCGTACCAGGAAATTGAGGATATCCCAAAGATTAACGCGGTAAAAATACCAAAATGTTTTTGCTTCATCAGACAGATGGCCGTTGTCGTGTACGGCGTGAAACGGTACTGGAGTTGCCACTGCTCCATATCTTTGTCGGTATCTTCCGGAACCCCACTGACGCACTTCCTGTACGTCTCGAGCTGCAAAAGGTAGCTATTCAAGCTTTTGGCAGGTCGTCACATTAATTGGATAGATCTTCGCGACGTCCCGACGGAATAACGCCTTCTCGGAATTCTTGAGTAAAACACGGGAGGAGAGGCTGTGCAACCCAGAAAACTGAGGACATCCCAAAGATTAATACAGTAAACACCTCAAAAGATTTCATTGATGAAGGTGTTATTATCTTATATTTTCATTGACATTTTGAGAGTAAGGGGAAAAATTCATATTTTTACCGTTAGATTTGACTTTTTACTTGAAAAATTACCACGTTATTTATTTAGTGAAATCAATATAAAAATTACTGTGCTAAGGGCTGCTATTGTATTTAGTTTTGCGTGGTGCCCCCTAGTAGATACAAACTACTCATGGCAATAACTTAATCTCTACGGCAATTCTTTATGTGTCCGTATCTATTTGGCACTTAAGGTCGATAGGGATAATCAGTGTACAATTTACTTAGGCAGGTGTTGAAAACCAGCACTAACACGTATCTAAACTTACTGTCTCAAATAATCGATCACGGATCCAGAACGATTTTTTCATCCAACTCTGATTCGCTTCACTTTCACGAAAACACGTACTAACTTGTGATTTTAACCAATCTAAAAAGGAGTCTTTGAAATTACGTCTACGACGTCTGTCTTTACGACACCGAAAACTGCGCCTCGAAGTATTCAATCAATCATGACCTTCATTTCAAAGAGGACCAGCGCATAACCTTGTGAAATACCGATAAGACACTTTCACAGTAATGTAAATTTCTGTTTTGAAATTCAATTTATGTGACAGTTTGAGTCTAATGCAACTCGATATCCTTCGTCACACTCTGTGAAATGTTACCATACTGGTCTCTTGCGGGCGAGGCCGATTATTAAGAGGTAGAAGTAGTGAAGCAGGATAAGGATTAGTTTTTTTTAGAACCTGACCACAACATTAGTGTTGCAAATGCATGTTCATATGATAGGAAATGCTAAATTATCTAAAGAAGTCCGCTACAGACAGAGCCCTGGATATATATCTGGTTACGTCAGTAACGGCTCATTTGGTTTTCTCTTCTGACATATCTCGTGGTCGGGGCGCGTAACTTCTCGTTAAATGCAATAGAAATGACTGGGGAATGTGTCAGTTACAGCATGGCTTCACGTCACTTGCCTTCCTTGTTCCTCTGGTCTGCTCACTCTCTCTCTCGCTCCTTCCTAACCTTCCCATCCCCTTCTCTCTCTCTCTCTCTCTTTTCCTTCCCTCCTCTCCTCTCCTCCCATTCACACACACACACACACACACACACACACACACACACACACACACACACATATATATATATATATATATATATATATATATATATATATATATATATATATATATATATATACACACACACACACAACACACACCACACACTGATGATGCTGTAGTATACAGAGAAGTTGCAGCATTCGAAAATTGCAGCGAAATGCAGGAAGATCTGCAGCGGATAGGCACTTGGTGCAGGGAGTGGCAACTGACCCTTAACATAGACAAATGTAATGTATTGCGAATACATAGAAAGAAGGATCCTTTATTGTATGATTATATGATAGCGGAACAAACACTGGTAGCAGTTACTTCCGTAAAATATCTGGGAGTATGCGTAAGGAACGATTTGAAGTGGAATGATAATATAAAATTAATTATTGATAAGGCGGCGCGTTTCGTCACAGGGTTATTTGGTAAGCGTGATAGCGTTACGGAGCTGTTTACAAAACTCAAGTGGCAGACTCTGCAAGAGAGGCGCTCTTCATCGCGGTGTAGCTTGCTGTCCAGGTTTCGAGAGGGTGCGTTTCTGGATGAGGTATCGAATATATTGCTTCCCCCCACTTATACCTCCCGAGGAGATCACGAATGTAAACTTAGAGAGATTCGAGCGCGCACGGAGGCTTTCCGGCAGTCGTTCTTCCCGCGAACCATACGCGACTGGAACAGGAAAGGGAGTGTGCCCTGCGCCACACACCATTGGGTGGCTTGCGGAGTATAAATGTAGATGTAGATGTAGAGAAGAAACGAGAGGCATACGAGGAAATATGTTGCAGTAATAGGCAGTTACAGTTCTCTCTCTCTCTCTCTGTCTTTCAGAGCTCACAGTCGGGAGTAAGACGGTTCAAACCCTCCTTCGGCCATCCAGATTTTTGTTTTCCATGATTTCCGTATATTGCTCCTTGCAGATTTTGGGATAGCTCCTTTGTAAGGGCAATACCGATTTTCTTCCTGATCCTTAACAAAAAAGAAACCGCCCTTCTGCTCCAGCGGGACGTTGAACCGTACTCTTCATTCCTTCTCTCTCTCTCTCTCTTTCTGTTCTTATTCTCCCTCCCCCATACCCCACTCTCTCCCTCTCGGGATGGGAAAAACGTATCGGTTAAAACCAGTACCAGTATTTTAGTTCTGAATAACCGGTATTTTTCGATATTTGTTTGGTCTCGGTTATAACAGTTTTTTTTTTTCATTTTGTACTAATAACCGTGTAGAAAACAGGTATATCAGTTTGCCACAGCACCAGTGCTAAAATATTTGGTTTTCAAATCAAACCGTTTTACGACCGAGGTATATATATTCGTAAAGTTTTCATTACTTCGAAATATTGGGTTATTATAGGAAATGGGTAAAGTGACCAGTGCTATTTTAGTAACGACTCCAACAGTCAGAACCTAGCAATAAGCACATGACGTAAGGATCGGTACAGCATTGCTGAGACAATGATGTACATGTTGCTATGTGACGTGGCCTATCAGACGGTACGTGCAGGGAGCAAGCGCTGTTTCTTACTGTCGTTATCGGACATCAGTTGCGTTGCAGAGTAATACGAACCCTAGGTTGGAACTATTTTACGAAGTGCGGTAGCCATGAAGTACATTGCTCCATTTGTTCTAAAAGATTTAAAACTGGAGGAAGCACAATAGACTTGTGACACATTATAAGGAGAACGCATCCACAAAATTCGTTGCAAGTGAAGGCAAATTTGATCGATGTACCTGTAATTTTACTGCCATGCTATAAACTTCGAATAATAAGTGAACTCTTAATTTTGTGGTTGCTTCAGAACGAAAAATTGATACCGTCCAAAAGTGACGAAGCAGGAAGGTCATCAATCTATGTTCTTTCGCTCTCACTATCGCCTCGCCCAGATTAGATTAGATTAGTTTTTCGTTCCTTAGATCCGTGTTGAGGAGATCCTCGTGGATGTGGAACATGTAACTTTTTTTTTTAAAGCTGAAATAACAGTACTAATAGTATGAATATATACAATACATCATTTGTTTCTATTAAAAAATTCGTCAATGGAGTGGAAGGAGTTGGCCACTAGTAAGTCTTTCAGGCTCCTTTTAAACTGATCTTTATTTGTAACTAAATTTTTTTATGTATGCTGGCAAATTATTGAAGATGAGTGTTCCTGAGTAGTGGACCCCTTTTTGAACTAAAGTAAGTGCTTTTAAGTCCTTGTGCAGATCATTTTTGTTCCTAGTATTGTATGTATGAACTGAGCTGTTTGTTGGAAAAAGAGATATATTATTTAGGACAAATTTCATTAAGGAGTAAATATACTGAGAGGCAGTGGTTAGTATACCCAGTTATTTGAAGAGGTTTCTACAAGACGTCCGTGAGTTTACTCCACAAATAATACGTATTACACGCTTTTGGACTCTGAAAACTTTCGTTTGACTTGAAGAGTTACCCCAAAATATTATACCATATGACATTATGGAATGAAAGTAGGCAAAGTATGCAAGCTTTTTCACTTTTATGTCGCCTATGTCTGCTAACACTCGAATTGCAAATACAGGTTGTTAAGGCGTTTCTGCAGTTCTGTGGTGCGCTCCTCCCAACTGAATTTATTGTCAAGTTGTAATCCCAGGAATTTAAGACTGTCAACCTCTTCTATCTGCTCTTCTTCGTGCTTTATGCATATGCTGGGTGGAAGCCTCTTGCAGGTTCTGAATTACATATAGTGAGTCTTTTCGAAATTTGATGTCAGTGAGCTGGCTTTAAACCATTTATTAATATCCACAAAAATATCATTAGCAGATCTTTCTAGAACTACACTCGACATACTATTTGTTGAAATACTTGTGTCATTTGCAAACAAAACGAACTCTGCTTCTGGCAGTGTAACTGATGAGAGATCATTAATGTACACAAGAAAAAGCAATGGCCCTAAGATGGATCCTTGTGGGACACCACATGTAATTTCTTCCCATTCTGATGATGACTGATGACTTAATTCGCTAGTCCCTTGCACTGACACCCTTTGTTTCCTATTAGCGAGGTATGACTTGAACCATTTTGCAGCACTGCCCGTGACACCATAGAATTCTAATTTATTTAAAAGGATGTTGTGGTTTACATAATCGAATGCGTTTGACAAATCACAGAAAATACCTGCTGCTTGCAACTTGTTATTTAATGAATTAAGTACATTTTCACTGTAGGTGTAAATAGCCTTTTCGATATCAGAACCCTTCAGAAATCCAAACTGTGTTCTTGATAATATGTTATTTGTGGTCAGATGGTTGAGAAGCTGCCTGTACATTACTTTTTCTAAAATTTTTGAGAATGCTGGCAATAGTTTAGTCGGTCTGTAGTTTGATGGCATCCCTTTATCCCCTTTCTTGAATAGAGGCTTAACATCTGCATATTTCAGTCAGTCAGGAAATGTACCAGTTATAATTGACTGGTTACACAAGTAACTTAGAATTGTACTAAACTCACAAGAACATGCCTTAATTAACTTTGTTGATATTTCATCGTAACCACTAGAATGCTTTGTTTTTAAAGATTTTATTATGGAAGTTATTTCTTTTGGTGAAGTGAGTGACATATTCATGTACCTAAAGCTATTTGTAAAGGCTAGTTTCAGATATTCAAGGGCATTATTTACTGATCCTGACAATCCCATTCTATCAGTAACGGATATAAAGTACTTGTGAAATAGATTTGTCACACTATGGCCATCGGTTACTAATGTGTCATCTACCCTTAGTGCTATTTGCTCCTGTTCCTTTCTGGTTCTACCAGTCTCCTCTTTCACTATATCCCATATTGTTTTTATTTTGTTCCCTGACATTGCTATCTTCTTCTCGTAGTGCATTTGTTTAGATGTCTGAATTACTTTTTTTAATACACTCCTGGAAATGGAAAAAAGAACACATTGACACCGGTGTGTCAGACCCACCATACTTGCTCCGGACACTGCGAGAGGGCTGTACAAGCAATGATCACACGCACGGCACAGCGGACACACCAGGAACCGCGGTGTTGGCGGTCGAATGGCGCTAGCTGCGCAGCATTTGTGCACCACCGCCGTCAGTGTCAGCCAGTTTGCCGTGGCATACGGAGCTCCATCGCAGTCTTTAACACTGGTAGCATGCCGCGACAGCGTGGACGTGAACCGTGTGTGCAGTTGACGGACTTTGAGCGAGGGCGTATAGTGGGCATGCGGGATGCCGGGTGGACGTACCGCCGAATTGCTCAACACGTGGGGCGTGAGGTCTCCACAGTACATCGATGTTGTCGCCAGTGGTCGGCGGAAGGTGCACGTGCCCGTCGACCTGGGACCGGACCGCAGCGACGCACGGATGCACGCCAAGACCGTAGGATCCTACGCAGTGCCGTAGGGGACCGCACCGCCACTTCCCAGCAAATTAGGGACACTGTTGCTCCTGGGGTATCGGTGAGGACCATTCGCAACCGTCTCCATGAAGCTGGGCTACGGTCCCGCACACCGTTAGGCCGTCTTCCGCTCACGCCCCAACATCGTGCAGCCCGCCTCCAGTGGTGTCGCGACAGGCGTGAATGGAAGGACGAATGGAGACGTGTCGTCTTCAGCGATGAGAGTCGCTTCTGCCTTGGTGCCAATGATGGTCGTATGCGTGTTTGGCGCCGTGCAGGTGAGCGCCACAATCAGGACTGCATACGACCGAGGCACACAGGGCCAACACCCGGCATCATGGTGTGGGGAGCGATCTCCTACACTGGCCGTACACCACTGGTGATCGTCGAGGGGACACTGAATAGTGCACGGTACATCCAAACCGTCATCGAACCCATCGTTCTACCATTCCTAGACCGACAAGGGAACTTGCTGTTCCAACAGGACAATGCACGTCCGCATGTATCCCGTGCCACCCAACGTGCTCTAGAAGGTGTAAGTCAACTACCCTGGCCAGCAAGATCTCCGGATCTGTCCCCCATTGAGCATGTTTGGGACTGGATGAAGCGTCGTCTCACGCGGTCTGCACGTCCAGCACGAACGCTGGTCCAACTGAGGCGCCAGGTGGAAATGGCATGGCAAGCCGTTCCACAGGACTACATCCAGCATCTCTACGATCGTCTCCATGGGAGAATAGCAGCCTGCATTGCTGCGAAAGGTGGATATACACTGTACTAGTGCCGACATTGTGCATGCTCTGTTGTCTGTGTCTATGTGCCTGTGGTTCTGTCAGTGTGATCATGTGATGTATCTGACCCCAGGAATGTGTAAATAAAGTTTCCCCTTCCTGGGACAATGAATTCACGGTGTTCTTATTTCAATTTCCAGGAGTGTAGTTTACAGTATTCCTGTATTTAGCTAAATCATCAGCATTGGAGCTATTCTTGGTCGACAGATACATTTTCCTATCTGTCTTACAGTAAATCTTTATTCCTTGTGTGATCCGTGGTTTTATTATAGACTTCGGTTTAATTTGAGTAACTTTTAGAGGAAAACAGTTTTCAAACATGGTACTGACATTGTTCATGAATGTGTTATATTTTTCATTCATGTCATGAGCACTATAAACATCTCCTTCGTATTCAACATCTTTACTGGAAACACTGAGAACGATTTCTGCTACAGCCTCAACCTCATATCGATCCTTCACCTTCATTAGAATAATCCAATCTTTGTAGGAAGCCTATGTGTATTGCTGGAAATAATAGCAACAAAAATAAATCGAAAATCGGTTGTTTCGGAAACCGGTCCTTCTGATCATTTTTAACAGTCAGGTCAAATCGGTGATGAAAAAATTCGATATAACTGAAAACTCGTTGTTTCTACTGTAACTGCCATCCCTATCTCCCTCCCTTCGTTAAGACTATCGGTTTACCTTCCGTTGATAATGACGACATTAGGGTCGCAATCTAGCTTAGTTGGAAACGTATAAGGAAGAAATTGGAGCCAGTGCAGAGTTCGCCTGACGTATTTAAAAGGAGTCATGGAATAATGACATAACCGTAGCTATAAAGAACTGTTGAAAGAAACGGAAGGCACAGGAGTACACAATCATGTTTAAGGATCAACAAAACAAAGACGAAAGTGACGACATACGGTGGAAACGAGAATAACGACGCAGAAGTTGGGCATGAAAGTTGGTGGAAGAATTCTTCCCTCAGAAAGAGATTGGCGTAGACGAATAAATTGTTCTTCAACAAAATTATTTCTCAGATATTGAAACAGAAATGAGGCAGATATTGAAACAGACATGAGGCATAAGCCCCTGACGGAGTACGTTTGGAGCACAGCGTCGCACGGGAGTGAAACGTGGAGTGTCGATCATCTGGAGAAAAAACTGGAAGCATTTGAAATCTGGTGCTACTGAAAAAAGATAAATATTAACTGTATATATAAATGTCGAAATGGAGAAGTGCTGAAAAGAATAGGCGAGGAGAAACTGTAACCGGAAGAAGGATCACTTTAGTGGGGCATGTGCTACCGTCCGCAGAAACAGTTAACGGGCGATAGAAGGTAGTGTCGAGGCTAGAATGCATAAAACAAATTATACAGGATGTTGGTCTTAGTAATCTCGTTGATATGAAGATATTAGCATGCGATGGGAAAAGATGGACGACGCTTCTGTCAAGTCGAAAGACTGGTAACTCAAAAAATTAATGAATGAATCTTACCGGTGAAAACCACTGCATGCGAGTAAAATCCGTTAGGGCCAAATTGATGAAGGAATTTTCGACCACTCTCCAGAGTAACTACGTACGTTGTAATTGTGGAGCGAGAGACAACGGAAGTCAGTGAGAAGAAGGAAATCGTCCGTTGGGATTTCCAAAAGAGATGCCGAACTGCACACAGTTGCGGGGATACTCCTTGTCTACATCTACATTTAGATGGATGTTATGTTAACCGGGACTTAGAAACGACGGAGAGGCTCCGTCCCCGCCGCAGCCGCAGTGGTCCGCAACCCCACGACGACTACCGCAGTCCACATCACCCCTCTGCCGCCTCACACCGAACCCAGGGTTATTGTGCGGTTCGACCCCCGGTTGACCCCCCAGGGAACGTCTCACACCAGACGAGTGTAACCCCTATGTTTGCGTGGTAGAGTAATGGTGGTGTGCGCGTACGTGGATAACTTGTTTGCGCAGCAATCACCGACATAGTGTAGCTGAGGCGAAATAAGGGGAATCAGCCCGCATTCGCCGAGGCAGATGGAAAACCGCCTAAAAACCATCCACAGACTGACCGGCTCACCGGACCTCGACACAAATCCGCCGGGCGGATTAGTGTCGGGGACCAGGCGCTCCTTCCCGCTCTCAAAGCCGTGCGCTAGACCGCACGGCCAACCGGGCGGGCTTTAGATGGATACTCTGCAAATCTTAAAATAATTCTGTATTATTCTTCTCTCGAACAGCGCCCGGAAGAAACAAGCACCTATATCTTTTCGTGCGACCTGTGATTTCCCCTTTTTAATTATAATCTTTTCTCCCTATATAGGTCGGCGTCAACAATATATTTTCGCATTCGGAGGAGAATGCTGTTGCTTGAAATTTCGTGAGAAGACTCCGCCGCAACGAAAAACACCTTTGTTTCAATGGGTGTCCATACCAAATCCGTGACACTCTCTCCCCTATTTCGCAGTAATACAAAACGCGCTGCCCTTCTTTGAAATTTCTCGCTGTATCCGTGAATCCTGCCTGGTAAGCATCCCAGACCGCGCAGCTGTAGTCCAAAAGAGAATGGACAAGCGTAGTGTAGGCCGTCTCTTTAAAAGACCTGTTACATTTTCCAAGTATTCTGCCAATAAAACGCAGTCTTTGGTTAGCCTTTTTTGTGGGTTCTTCGAATTTAAGTTGTTCGTAAGTGTAATTCATAGGTACTTGGTTGAATTTGATTAGATTAGACTGATTTATCGCGTAGCGGAAGTTTAACGGATTCCTTTTAGCAATCACGTGGATGACCTCACACTTTTCAATATTTAGGGTCAATTGCCAGTTTTCACACTATATATGTTTCTTTTCTAAATCGTTTTGCAATTTGTTTTGATCTTCTAATGACGTTTACTAGACGATAAACGACAGCATCTGGTATCTGTTCTTCCGGACACGCCCGAAAGAACAGATATCATCTTCATGTACAGTTACGGCTACCTGGTCAGTGACCTTCTTCTTTTGTGCTGGATGCACACGCATTGCCCGAACTCTTACGGGACTCGGTAAAATTGTCTGCCGCGAATAAAGAGTGCAGTGGGCAGGGGCACTAGGAATGTAGTGTGTGGACATTAAGTTGGGAATGTGGGTCTCACGGGGAGCGTGCAAGGGATAAATCCCTGCAGTCGCAGTATCCTCTGTGCCTTCGATGGGTCAGAAGGATAGAGCGTCTGCCATGTAAGCGTGAGGTCCCGGTCGGGGCACATATTTTCAACTGTCCCCGTTGATGTATATCAACATCCGTCAGACACTAATGCTATTGATTTAATTGTAATTTCACTGTCGTAGGATGTCAGCAGTTGAAAGACGTGCCAGTGAATGAGAAAGAAACGCACGTCCTTTCGCATACACTAGCAAGCCTTTCACATTGTCAAAGATTGCGAAGAAAGATGTCCTGATTGAAATATTTTCCTCGGCCACCCACAAGAAACCTGCGTGATTTCAGCGCTACGCGTTACTGAACTGAATCGCAGAGGCGTAAAAAGAGGGGGTGAAATGTGGGTAAAAGGGGGTATGACGACCTTCTCATCGTGTGATGCGTCCACGGTGGTGCTGGACTCAATTGTGGTGATATTCGGTACCAATGTGACTTCACTGGTCCTCGTTACACTTCACATTAGTTTCTGTGCTGTGGCCTTTTTTCCGGATGTGTAGAAGCCTTGCTGTTTGAAGCGTCGCAACGGGAGAAAATCGCGGAGTGTCGAAAATGTGACCATTTTATTGTGCTGCGCAGTTAATTCTGTCAGACACGCCTTGTGTTCGAATACCAGCCACTAGCCTTGTAGAGTAAATAGCTGAACAAGTAGCAGAATTTCCGCAAGTACACCTACGCATGTACAGGGCTATTACAAATGATTGAAGCGATTTCATAAATTCACTGTAGCTCCATTCATTGACATATGGCCACGACACACTACAGATACGTAGAAAAACTCAGAAAGTTTTGTTCGGATGAAGCCGCAACTTCAGGTTTCTGCTGCCAGAGCGCTCGAGAGCGCAGTGAGACAAAATGGCGACAGGAGCCGAGAAAGCGTATGTCGTGCTTGAAATGCACTCACATTAGTCAGTCATAACAGTGCAACGACACTTCAGGACGAAGTTCAACAAAGATCCACCAACTGCTAACTCCATTCGGCGGTGGTATGCACAGTTTAAAGCTTCTGGATGCCTCACGGTTTAAAGTTTACGACCCCCTCTTCTTCTGCGAAAAAAACGTTGCAGGACACGTGTATCTGGACATGCTGGAAAATTGGCGCATGCCACAACTGGAGACCGACAGCGCCGAATTCATCTTTCAACAGGATGGTGCTCCACCGCACTTCCATCATGATGTTCGGCTTTTCTTAAACAGGAGATTGGAAAACCGATGAATCGGTCGTGGTGGAGATCATGATCAGCAATTCATATCATGGCCTCCACGCTCTCCCGACTTAACCCCATGCGATTTCTTTTTGTGGGGTTATGTGAAAGATTCAGTGTTTAAACCTCCTCTACCAAGAAACGTGCCAGAACTGCGAGCTCGCATCAACGATGCTTTCGAACTCATTGATGGGGACATGCTGCGCCGAGTATGGGAGGAACTTGGTTATCGGCTTGATGTCTGCTGAATCACTAAAGGGGCACATATCGAAAATTTGTGAATACCTAAAAAAACTTTTTGAGTTTTTGTATGTGTGTGCAAAGCATTTTCAAAATATCTCAAATAATAAAGTTATTGTAGAGCTGTGAAATCGCTTCAATCATTTGTAATAACCCTGTATATGCGGCTGCAAAATAGACACCGTCGGACGAGCACATTGCATCTTTCATTTCAGTATCAGGGACAATACTAAGCGAAATAGTTCCGAACATTCTGTGGCGACCGCGACGTAACTGTGGCGTGTGTCACAGGAAGATTCCGTGACAGTGCTCCGCCGCCGCTTCAGTCACGGAATGTTTGGACGGCACATTCATCGGCTGTAACGGACTGAATCACCCTTGCGCGTACAGCGTGGAGTAGGACAACAGCCACGTCATCATTGGCCCCCATCTGCCACCGCAAGGGAAATCGTTTGCTTCAGAATGTAGTGAAATCAATACAGCAGTTACCCATTAGTGTGAAGGCACTGTTAGCAGCTAATAATACGGTGATATAAATCCGCAGATGGATTTAGCAACTGGACAAATGATGTAATTTTGTGGTATCTAAAGACACTGCCTGACAAAAAAAGTGAAGCACACAGAAGACACGGTCGGATGTCAATGTAACCTTCGTGCGTGTACACGTCATCAGTGGGTAAGTAGAATTTTAGAGCTGCAGTTCTCTGTGACAGAAAGTTCGACAAAGTGCGTTAGCGTTTTTCGGGTTTAGTATTGTTTTCACGCCTGGTGGGGTATATAAGGAGAGTGAACGGTGTTACATGTTTAGTCACTGTGAAGGACACGGAGACGCTGCGTACTTGTGTGAGTCGGCGTTACTAGCGCCTGACAGTATCTGAGAGGGGGCCTCATTGTGGGACAGCATTTGGCCGGGTGGTCGAGTCGTGCAATATCCAGGGTTGTGGATTGGACTGTTGATATTTTTAAAAATACCGGGAATTCGATACATCGATATTTAAGAAGTATCATAACTGGCTCGCGATATATCGAGAAAATAGTCGATACATGGATACATCGACGGAAAAAGATTGACGTACCGCCCTATAAAAATATAGGCTGCACATTGTAAATATACTACCGGTTTTAGAGTTGTATATTTAAGTACATCAACAGGTTAGCAGCCTACCTTTCCCCATTAGAGCCAGAATAGAGAGGAAAATTATGGACGTTCACTCTTGGCGATAACCACTTTGCTAACTATAGTAACTGTATGTTAGTGACAAGTTAAAAGATGTCCTATGGGTCCGTCGTTCGGTTTCGTCACATATCAGATTTGTCCGGAACACTTCGTATCGACTTCCCTATTTTTCCATTTATGCCAACGCCAATGACCTAGGAGCTGTAGTGTCAAAATTGCATGGTGAAGCTAAACGTTACAGTCTCTGTTAGTAGCCCGAGCACCGATTACGTCAGCGTTTCACCTCATACGTCACCGCCCACCAGAAAGACCAATCTTATCATCTACAGTTTTGCTCATCATTTTCGGCAACTGTTTTTGAAGAATGCCGATGTGAAGAAATAGCACACTAGTTGCATTGAAACTGTTTTTTAACGCCACTGGTGCGCTGTTTTGTCACATCGGAAATATTTTTATTCCGTTCAGACCGCCAGCCCCCAGGACAATCGGAGTTCTTCATCTTTTGTACCACAATTACTTGCTTCACTCAGTGAAAGTGAAAGATTGGACGTGATGAAAGCTCAAAAAGTAGTAAGACTCCTTCACACAGTGAAAGTAAAATTATGTTCTACTACAATTTCTAAAGGAACAACTTCAAATGTTTGCTGAAGACTGTGAAAAAATGTAAAATAAAGATATTGGCACTCAGTATTTCTATTTTGATATCGCTGTCTACGTGGGCAACAGAGTCGCCGACATGTATACTTATTTTCATATAAAATATCGATAAGTCGATATTTTATCTACAGCCCTTGTTGTGGGGCGTTCAGATGCGATAGCGGCTCGAATTTGGGCTAAACGGAGCGCGAGCGCAGGCATATTCGTCGTCAAGATGCAGGTGGACCACATTTGAGCACCGCCGTATTGTTCACTAGGCAAGTCCTAACTCCTTCAACTTGAAATTTCCTACCGATACAAAAAAATCTGGACTGACTTAAAAAAAAAGCTAATCACGTATTGGGTAATAACATTATCCCTTTACGAACAATTCTGTTCACTGAACAGTCACTGTTTTCAAACAAAATATTCACAGTGTTATTTGGAAAGCTTGCTGCGGTTAGACTGTATGCTACGTGCGGCAGTACATCATTTTGTGCTTCTTACTAAAGGCGCCAACGGACGCAGCGAAATGGGCTCTTTGTACTGGAACTGACGCACTGTTTCCAGTTATTCTCCATTGTAGGCGTCTAAAGAGAAAAGACTCACTTTTAGTTTTAATTTTTAATTTTTATGTATTTTTTAAGTTTCATTATCTGTTTCCTTTCTATAAGGCTGTCGGATTCTTGGGAAGCCCACGGATGCGAGTAAGGATTCGACGAGGAATAGATGGTACTCATTATACAAAGAAAGAAAATTAACTTTCAGATGCAAATTTTTATCTCTTCAGTTGACTAGTCTGGGCTTTCACAAAGTCTTAATCTTCAAATTATTGTATTGGGTAACCCCGAAACGCGTATCTGAAGAAATAAAATTTGCATCTGGAAGCTGACCTTCATTTTTGTGTATTGGTGAAACAAAGCAGGTGCATGATAAGCCCTGAAACCAGTACCACTGCCAAGATTCTCAAGATGTTCCGCAGTTCTAATAACTTATGCACCTCATGATTCTTACCGAACACTTACTCTGATTGAAATGACGCATTGAAGTATCAGTGTTTCATAAAAGTATGTTACAGAGACGTTTATGCACATCTGTGAGGTAAATAAGAACGTGGCAGCTGCTTTTTGTAGACCATTTTACATTTTAACACCATCGGCCTTGAGTCCAAAGTTACGCCCTCCAATAACGTACAGCTCGTGGTGAAACACTAACAAGGGAACCTCCCCATCGCACCCCCCTCAGATTTAGTTATAAGTTGGCACAGCGGATAGGCCTTGAAAAACTGAACACAGATCAATCGAGAAAACAGGAAGAAGTTGTGTGTAACTATGAAAAAAATTTGTAAAATATACAAACAGAGTAGTCCATGCGAAGATATGCAACATAAAGGACAATGGGAGTCTAGGAGCGCCGTGGTCCCGTGGTTAGCGAGAGCAGCTACGGAACGATAGGTCCTAGGTTCAAGTCTTCCCTCGAGTGAAAAGTTTAATTTTTTATTTTCAGTTTATGTGACAAACTCTTATGTTTTCATAACTTTTTTAGGAGTGATTATCACATCCACAAGAAAACCTAAATCGGGCAAGGTAGAAGAATCTTTTTACCCATTCGCTAAGTGTACAAGTTAGGTGGGTCGACAACATATTCCTGTCATGTGACGGACATGCCGTCACCAGTGTCGCATAGAATATGTCAGATGTGTTTTCCTGTAAAGGAATCGGTTGACCTATGACCTTGAGATCAAATGTTTTCAGTCCCCATTGGAGAGGCACGTCCTTTCATCTACTAATCGCACGGTTTTGCGGTGCGGTCGCAAAACACAGACACTAAACTTATTACAGTGAACAGAGACGTCAATGAACGAACGGACAGATCATAACTTTGCGAAAATAAAGAAAGTAAAATTTTCAGTCGAGGGAAGACTTGAACCAAGGACCTCTCACTCCGCAGCTATTCACGCTAACCACGGGACCACGGCGCTCCTGAGTATATTTACTCCGTGATGTTGCCTATCTTGCTCATAGACTACTCGGTTTGTATATTTTATTAATTTTTTTCATAGTTCCATACAACTTCTTCCTATTTTCTCGATTGATCTGTGTTCAGTTTTTCAAGGCCTACCCACTGTGCCAACTTATAACTAAATCGGAGGGGGGTGCGATGGGGAGGTTCCCTTGTAAGCACTTGACAAAGTAAAGGTGTGTCCACACGAAGCGTCTTTCGTCGTGAGGAACAAAAGAGCATGCACAAAAATTAGTAGAAAGAACTCACGTAGTTGGGCGCTCTCGTGTCCAAACGTTGCCTCAATGAGAAAGTGGTATGCTGCCCATTTATTACTTTGCTCGGCACTTTGTGCTGCATTTATTTGAAAGGCGATAAAAGATGTACACACACAAGACGACTACGGATAAAATAGTATCTAAACAACGGCGGTACGAGATACAGAAAGTGACGCTGACGTTTTGCTCGCATTTCACCAGGAAGCTTGGTCATAGCGAGATTTAAGAATTTCTGCTTAGGGAAATTAGCGATAAGGCTTACTTCCGTGCGAAATTTGACCTTAGCAGGCTGCAGCTCATCGGTACGAGAAGGGCTAAGTAAGAAACCCGTCAGTATTTCCCCTCTCACGTACGCTCTCCAGACATGGACTAAAATACTTCCCTTCTACACCCCGTTTCGTTCCTGAGGTACGTCTTTATAGGCCTACTTTGCGTATGCAATGGTGACGGACATATACAATGTTTTAAATTTATACAGTTTTGCAACTTTTTCTTAAAAATTTATTATTTTGTAGTTTTTCTTTCTTGTACAAAAAGTCCCTACGTTTTACAGAGAGATCGGAAATCCGTCCTACATACTTACATTATGGAAAAAGAACCAAAGTTATTACGCGCAAAGATATGTCCCTACGGTTGGAAACTTTGCTCTCAGTGGTCTGGTGTCTCAGTAATTCGGCCCACATCATGTCTTCTAAAAGGAAACACATTGCGCTATACCTCGAGCAGATCTTTGGATTTAATAAAGTATACCCCCCCCACCAATGTTCTTAAAATAAATTTCAGACACCCTCAATAACTCGGCACTTCCGCTGCCCCTGTGCCTGTATCTCAGTGCTTCCCAACTTAAGGGTAATTACCCCCTAAGGGATAGAATTAAGCTCTCTGAGGGGAACAACCAAAATGGGTTCATTGATGATTTAATAACCACTCAAAATGATTTTTTGAAAATAATCGCTGTTGTCGCTATAAAGGTACACTCTGATATGTAACTGAGGATGATCATCAGCCATTTGACATCCACTGCTGCATAAGGCTTCCTCTAGATATTTCCACGCACTGCGACTCTCAGCGATACGAATCCTTGCGTCTCCTGATTATTTTCTGTTCCCCTCTACCTATCTACCTTCCGTTTGTTGTTCTCAGTCTTCGGTTATTTCTAGGAAACCATAAGAGAATTTCGTTTAGCCGGCCGCGGTGGTCTAGCGGTTCTAGGCGCTCAGTTCGGAGCCGCGCGACTGCTACGGTCGCAGGTTCGAATCCTGCCTCGGGCATGGATGTGTGTGATGTTCTTAGGTTAGTTAGGTTTATGTAGTTCTAAGTTCTAGGGGACTGATAACCATAGATGTTAAGTCCCATAGTGCTCAGAGCCATTTTTTTAGAATTTCGTTTGGCCGTGTACCATCTACCTTCCTGTCTGCTATCCACCCCACATTTTTCTATCTCTATCATAATTACATCTTCGACTTTAGTCTGTTCCTAAGCCATTTTTCTGCTTTCCTGTCTTTCCCAGAAATAAGCAACGTGCATCTGTCCATGTGTCACTGAGTAGCCCTTGAAGTTTTATTGGTTTTCATATTAAAAGACTAGGGCTCACTGTAAAGAGTCATTTGCATTCGAGACCATTTTAAATTTCTGTATATTTCCTTTGCTGTCCATCCAGTGGTAGTAGTTATTACTCGCCATCATTAATTAATTCTAATAGCAACTTATTTTTCTAATAGGGAAAACTGGTTTTTTAGGTCAAATTCTGTGACTGACGGAATATTTTGAGACAATGAAATTCGTACGAAAGCACTATTTCTTGCACCTCGAAAAGGCAATACGAATCTAACAGATTTCCTTGAAACGGAACAGGTATGAATTTAGTGAAAGTTCGGTGATTAGTAATTATTATTAGTGAATGAACTCTGAAGAACACCGATTCCGTCGCAACATGCAGGTGTGAACGTACACCTTCGACTACGGTAGCATCGGAAACAAAAGCTTAGAACTGAATTAACTGTATTTCTTTATGCAGTGAAAAACTTAAGGAGAGCATGGGAGTTTCAGTTGTTTGAACATTAGCTAAGAATTGAAAATCATTTGTTATTTTCAAAGACGAGTGTTAATTATTTACAATTTAATGTTCATTTACGTCCCAAGCCATGTGCATTTACGTCCCAAACTTTGCTTAGGGCATAGGATATCATCTGATCTCGTTCAGGGGTAATGGTCCCAGAAAGATTAGGAAACCACTGCTCTAACTAGTACCATAGAATTTATTCCCTGATGCTATAATACCTAAAGTAAATACGAGCCACTTCTGTAGCTTACGGCTAATAAGAGCGATCGGAAGTCTCAGCAAGGCTGGAGTACCCGTTATTGTCTTATAATTTTCATTTCATAACCTATCTTCGTGTCACCCTCATTCTTCTTGCGTAGTGCTGCTGTTGTTTTCACGAACTACGTGAATGAGTAGTGACAGACCGGAGAAACTCTCTTTCAGTTAAAGTGAACGTGTCGAGTACTGCCTCCTAAATTTCATCAGCATGTGATGCGCCGCGCTCCGGTGGCGGGGGAGAATCTCATTAAAAATGGCGGTGTGCTGCCGTGAGGGTCACATCGCGATTAGTGCCTGTTTCCGAAGTGATTAACGCCGAAAGAGATTCGCACTGGCAGGCGGAAAATATTGCGGGACATTG
Source organism: Schistocerca americana (assembly GCF_021461395.2). Classification (NCBI taxonomy): domain Eukaryota; kingdom Metazoa; phylum Arthropoda; class Insecta; order Orthoptera; family Acrididae; genus Schistocerca; species Schistocerca americana. The sequence continues at coordinate 239,343,898 of NC_060119.1, read as the reverse complement.
ATCCACATTACACTACGTTACGTCGAGCTGGTGGGCGGCTGATTCCGAAAGCTGACAGCTCGCGATACAACCTGCGACGCAAGTTGCGGCAGACGTGGAATCATTATCACGAAAAGCGTCAGCTGCGCCGACCTGACACCACAACCGTTATTTGTCGACACGTTTCGGATCCTACTACCAGCGTTGCCGCCTAGTGAGATCTGCGAGGTGTAGTTCGTTATTGTAAACAACTGTGATAACAACTACTGACATCTGAATTTTCGGGTTTTCACCTCACTGACGAAGTGGTGTTTATTAGTTTTCAATATAACATTATTAGTTTACAATATAACATTGTTATTCTCCTTTCGAACAGATTGCACGGACATAGTAAGACCAATCGGTAGTTAGGTCAGTAGACGTGCTGTTTCGAAAATGATGTTCAAAACGAATGGAAACCTGTTGCAAAGATTAAAACCAATATTGTACGCTGAGGGGTTGGTAGAGACGCAGGCGATGGAGTAAGGCAAGGGAGTGGTCTCGTGACCAGAACCGTAATTCTAGTCTCTACATACAGAAAGGCTCGATGCACCATATACAGCTCACCTTACTACAATTACAGTATTTACTTCGAAATTTAAGATTGTTATAGAGTTTAGTAAGGTGGGTTATTAATGGCTAACTAAACGGTATGTCGCATTAATATGACCACCGCCCTTGTTCGACGTTAACGTGCAATAGCTACTGACAGACACAGGTGGCAACGCTAACAGTGGAGGGTATATAAAGCTGGTAGGAGGAGGATATGGAAAACAGTGCAGTCCTCGCTATATTGCTGATACGGAGTGATATATCTGACGTCCAAATGGCAAAATCATTGCTTTCGGGTCATGGAAATGTTTCCGAAATGGTAAGTTTGTAAAATGTTCGCTTGTCGCCATGGTTGAACTACATGGTGCATGATAAAATGGCTCTATCCAAAACCGACGCAGGGACGACTGTGGTGCACCACAGGCCATAGATGACATGGGTGAACGACCACTGCGGAGATGTGTACGGGTGAATAGTCGTGCAACTGACGGCCCACATGAACCAAGAGGCACCAACAGTGTCTCCTCATCGACCCTTCAGCGACTGTTGCTGCGTATGGGCCTTTGCAACAGGTGCACCCATGCTGACTGCAGTTCACAGGGACGAAAACGGGAAGTTTCACGCCAGTACCTTATCTAGGCGTCCGTTCAGTTACGAGATGGCCTTTTCAGATGAATCACGTTATATTCTCCGTGGGCGTTAAACGTCCGAAAGCAAACGCGCTGCAACAATCGTCTAAAGGGCCCAGGGAGAAAGGAGCGTTATGGTCTGGGAAATGTTTTCGTGGCATTTCCTGCACGATCTTGTCATTTGGGGAGGCACAGTGGACCAACACAAGTATGCATCTATTCTGTGGGATCATGTTTTCCCTTCATGCAGTTAATTTTTCCTTGGCACGATGGGCACCAAACTCTTCGGGATTAAACCCTGGACTCTCAACCGAGAATCCTAGCGTAGCTGCCCATGGCATTCGGATTGGTATGGTTCCACATCCTTTTCCGTACCTTCCAGAACCTCACTGACTCTATTCCCTATTTTAAATGTAATTACGCAGCCTTTGTAGACTTACATTTTAATATGCAACTGAAGATGGGACATATTTCCTGAAACCGAGTGGTGCTTTCCTTTTTAGATAAATTTTTACGACTTTAGCGCATTTTATCACTGACAGTTAATAACACTTGCGAATGTCCCATGAAGAGAAGCGTGTGGTACAAACGTGTGGTACATTTTCATTATTTCGTTTATGCTGTTCTATTCCAAGTTAGATCAGTATTACTGAAAGTACAATTTTCCCCACAAATCGTTACAGATGATTAAAAAAACTGTAATTTGGTGAGCAACCAAGATACCAAAGACCAACATGTACACTAAACTGATGTTACAGATAACAGCACAAATGCAGTAAACGAAAATGTAACACGTGATGATGAAGGTTCCATTATGATTTTCATCGTGAAACTAGAAAGCAAGTTTTTTCTTTGTTATAAAATTGACTTGCTGTCAGTGTTCGTGTATATTCATAAAGATGAATTATGGCTGTAATGCACAGACATATATGGACCCGTGAGTTATCACTTTTTTCAGATACTCATTACCAGTTAAAATGTGCCTTTTTCGGAAGTGATAAATTTAAGTTAGTAGAGCAAAAGCGGAATTTCTTCAGTTTGACGAAAGCAAACGAAAAACCAGTTTGGGGACACAGTCTCTGACAGGCGCACGTTGACTTGATTGACTAATAACACCAATGCTAAATGGCTCGGAAAGGGCGCAAGGTATCGATTTTTTTTGTTAGCAATTATTTCTTAGCACAGTCTCTCCTACAACACCCTACCAAGCTTTCCAGACCGTTTCTGACCACGCTGTATACAGGCGTTATTACACACTATGTAGCCAATACCTTATTTGTTGAGACGGTACGTGTGATGTAAGAAAAAGTACTGCGTAAAGAGTTAATAGAGCAAATAATAGCTGATGACAACACATTATTGACGCAGATAGTAAATGATATTTTTTAAACAAGTGAAGACAAAAACTTTGTTATTAGACGACTTTTTAAGACGAAGATCGAACAATACATAGTCGAGGCACTGTCGCCTTCGTAAGATTGTACAAAAGCTGCCCTTGGGACTATGCATGTGCATACATGTGCAGCTTGCAATACCTTGTAAATTTCGTGATGATTCTGTAACCTGTCGCATTCCCTGTTGCTGCTGATAACAAACTCTTAATAAACTAATGATGATTCTGTAAGTTGTTTTTATTTTACAATGCGACAATACTGATGACACTAGTGGAAAATTGGTGTTTCAGCTTGGCTAGCATCCACTTCAGGGTAGCACCACCGCTCGATCGAAAAGATGGGATGATTTAATAAACTATTATTGATGTTGGGATTCATGACAAGTTTTGAATCTCTGATAACTATCCTGCGGATCTGACTGGGGAACTCGCTGCTATGGAAACGCATACCGGCGCTGGATTGGAGTGCAGGTTCCTGATTGTGGTACTATCGATCTCCGTCCCATCGTTTTTCTTCTCATTCGTACAATGCATGCCCTCGCTTTAAGATCACGGATGAAGTTGGATGCATTGAAATCAGGGATGAACGTGAACGGGTTGTGTATTGCATGCTTTGCGAAGAAGCCAAATTATATTTTTTCGTGGGTGCCTTGATGTGCTGGAATCCAGAGATAGTTAGGTTTAGTTGTAGACTGCTGCAGCCGAACTACGATTTGCATTAAGGTATTTTTCAGTGATTTGTTGCCAACAGCATAATCGAATAGTAATGAATCCCTTCACTTATTAGTACATAATACAGATTTGTTGACATACCGGGTCAATTGCCAGTCCCAACAATATTCGTCGATCATTTGCAGATCTTCCTGCATTTTGCCACAGTTTTCGGACGTTGCAGTCTTACAGCTCGATCTGTTCCTCAACGAGAGCCGGAAATTAATGGACACAGGTGCCCAAGTGGGTGCCTGTCCCTTGATCTCCGGAAGGTATTTGATACAGTTCCGCGTTGCCTCCTGATGAAGGAAATATGAGCGTACAGAATATCAGATCAGCTCTGTGATTCCATTCAAGAGTTTATAGTAAACAGACCTCAACATGTCATTCTCAACGGAGAGAAATCGTCGGACGTAAAAGTAACTTCTGGCGGGTTCCAGGGGAGTGTTACAGGACCATTACTTTTCACAGTATATATAAATGACCTAGCAGATGACGTCGGAATTTCCAGGAGGCTTTTCGCGGATAACACTGTAGTACACAGGGAAGTCGTGAGGCTAGAAAATTGTAACGTAATTCTGGAAGACCTGCCGAGGATTGACCTTTGGTGTAGGGAGTGGCAACTGACCCTCAACATAAACAAATCTAACGTACTGCGAATACAGAAATACCCATTGTTATATGATTACACGATAGCAGAAGAATCACTAGAAGCAGTTAGTTCCATAAAGTATGGAGCGATCTCAGATGGAGAATTAAAAGTGGGTAGTAGGAGAAGTATTCTCAGGAACTGTAGTCCATCAAGAAAGGAGCTAGCATATAAAACACACGTTCGACCGTTACTTGAATATTGCTCGTCGGTATGGGATCCGTACCAGATAGGACTGATACAGGAAATAGAGAAATTACAAAGAAGAGCCGCGCGTTTCGTTACAGGTTCATTTAATAAGCACGAATGTGTCACAGGGATGACCAACCAATTCCTTTGGCAGAAGGTGCAAGAGAGGCGTTCAGCATCACGATATGGTTCCGAGAGCGTACGTTCCAGAAGAGTCAACAAATGCTACACTTCCTATTACGTATATCTCACGATAAGCACATGAAAATAAAGATAAAGACAATCGAGCCTACACGGAGGGTAACTGGCAATCCTTCTTCCCGCCACTATTCCCGACTGGAACAGGAAAGGGGGGAACTGACAGTGGTACACAAAATAGTCTCTGGAGTATAGATGTAGAAAATGGTTCAAATGCCTCTGAGCACTATGGGACTTAACTTCTGAGGTCATCAGTCCCCTAGAACTTAGAACTACTTAAACCTAACTAACCTAAGGACATCACACACATCCATGCACGAGGCAGGATTCGAACCTGCGACCGAAGCGGTCGCTCGGTTCCAGACCGTAGCGCCTAGAACCGCTCGGCCACTTCGGCCGACTATAGATGTAGAGGACAGTATCGTCTGCGAACAGCTTCACGAAGTTCCGACGACATCTACCAGCTCATTTATATGGTGGAACTTCAAAAAGTAAGTTACACTTTATTATGAACACTCAGCTAACTTCAACTGAATGATGCACTGCACTTCAAAGTGACACGCAGATACATGACTGTATTTTTCAGCAAGGTCACCATGTCAGCGCAAACAACGGTCGGAATGAAAATTTCACTCTGCAGCTGTCTGTGCGCTAGTACGGAACTTCCTAGCAGAAGTTTGGAACATGAGAGATGAGGTACTGGCGGAAATGAAGCTGTGAGAACGGCCCGTGAGTCGTACTTGAGTACCTCAGTCGGTAGCGTACTTGACCGCGAAAGACAAAAGTCCCGAGTACGAGTCTCGGTCCGGCACACAGTTTTAAGCTACCAGGAAATTTGAACGGTCGGATGCTCAGCCGATCACACAGCCTCGAAGATAGTAATCTGCTCCCTTGCACGCAGACATTGGAGAAGTTTGAAACTTCTTAGTATAATATTTTTTTTATTAAACTTCAATAACTGAGAAGGTGAAACTTGTACATTATTTAATTCTGAAACTGCTGAGTGAAACTGGCGTACTGTCACTTTGCTTGTCTTTATCGTTTCATTTCAACACTGACCTACAGAATTTTCTTTGACAAATACAACTCAAACTTCTCCTATTCATTAATTACCCACAATATTCAAGGATAACGCGATCTGACTGCTTTAAAATTAACTCAAAAGAATAGCCCTGAATTAGAAGAAATCCTAACAATAACCCATACACTTCATAAGTCACTTACCTCACAGAAAAGCACCAATACATCCACCTAAATAAAAGGTTCAAATGCCTCTGAGCACTATGGGACTTAACATCTGAGGTCATCAGTCCCCTAGAACTTAGAACTACTTAAACCTAACTAACCTAAGGACATCATACACATCCATGCCCAAGGCAGGATTCGAACCTGCGACCGTAGCGGTCTCGCGGTTCCAGACTGCAGCGCCTAGAACCGCTCGGCCACACCGGCTGTCTGAATAAAAGGCTCTACTCTAGGCTCTAACTACTAATATGCATGTGGTTAGCAAAGGAAAGATTTTGTGGCAGAGCAAACAATGTATTTAGCAGATCTTACCGTAATCATGTGGCATCTAGTTCAAAACTTATATAATCGTCCGTGACGTCCAGTTCCAAAAATTATATAATCGTCAACAAAATTAAATTTACATGACGGACACACGTCCAGACCGTCCGCTCGCGCTAGCACTTCAGACCTCTAACTTCCACCACTGCTAACTATTAACTTCCAACTTCCATCACTGCTGGTTATTCACCTCCAACTGCGAGTCCGACCAGCCACAGAGTCTCTTACAGAGGGCAGACAGCGCTGTCAGAGTTATTAATGCAATCTATGGCGCTGCATAGCGCTGCCAACACACAAACACATAAACAGGCTACTTATATGTTATTTCAGGTTGCCGAAAAGATGAAAATCGAATGCTGCAAGATGTGGTCTGTATAGTGGATCAGCATCACCTTTTCTCCCGGACTATTCCTGCGTGGGATGGGATTCGTATCAGATACGATGGACGGAGGTCACCGAAGAAGTTCAAAGAAGGACAGCTCGTTTTATAGTATCGCAAATTAGGTGAGAGAGTGCCACGGATATGATACGAGATTTTGGGTGACAATCATTAAAACAAAGGTGATTTTCGTTGCGGCGAGACCTTTTCAAAAAGTTTCGCTCACCAAGTTTCTTCTCTGAACGCGAAAATATTTTATTGGCGCTCGCCTACACAGGGAGAAGTGATCATCGTAATAAAATAAGTTAAATCTAAGCTCGCACGGGAGGATTTAAGTTTTCAGTTTTCCCGTGCGCTGTTCGAGAGTGGAACGGCTGAGAAATAGCTTGAAGGTGGTTCAATGAATCCTCTGCCAGGCACTTATTTCTGAACTGCAGAGTAGTCATATAGATATGAATGTAGATGTCTGTCGGGCTATGGTGGAATTGTTGGTACCATTTCACTATTTTTTTCATTGCATTTAGTGCGTAAACCGCGAGAATTTTGCGGTGAATCTGTGTACTATTTAGACATTTTGCTCACAAGGATGTACTGTTCCGCGTACTTCAGCCTGAAAGTTTCCAGTAGCCACGCCATCTCAATTGCGCACTCTGATGCACCTGTTATCCGCACCGGAGCAGAGCTGTATCTCTAGGAAACTCGTTACGTGTACTCTCTTCTGGCAATGCGCCGCTCTTTTTTTCAGTGGTCTCTGCTTGGAACCACATGTGTAACTTATTTTCTAAAGTTTCTGCGTATACAGGTTATCCCAGAAGGAATGGTCACTATTCATGGATATGACAGGAACGATCATTCGATGCTCCAAAATAGTACCTTAAGAGCTGTCAACACTCGTTCATCTTCACTCCAGTAAACACATCCCTTCTACTGAACAAGTGTTCAGAGCTCTTAAGGTATGCATTTCAGACCCCGTGTTTGCTACATATTTTTTCTTGTTTTCTTGTCCATACTACCTCCTCCCAAAATATGGAAAGTAAAGAGCTTGTAGCAGAAGAGATTTGTTTCATAGTACGGCAGATAAGGAAGTGCTCGTAGGTTTTGAGGTATGCATTTTAGAGCCAAAATTTAATAGCCCTTTATTGCTTCGAATGATCGTCCTTGTCATATCCGTGGATACAGATTATTCCTCCAAGGACGCCCTAAATATTGTAAACCAGAGCGTTACTCAACCTTTTATTACTCGTGACCCTATTTTCAAATTTTCATCGCGCTTTCCCCACTCCCCACTCGCCCCTCTCGACATCGCTCGTCCTCTCAATTACCCCCCCCCCCCCCCCCCCCCCCCCCAAGCCCCGGCCCCCGCCCCTAGACACCCCCCCACGAGTCCCCCCCCCCTCACTTTCTCATACGGTAACAATATAAACATAATAAAGTATTGTGAATATCTTGACGCAAAGCTATGCAGGTACAAATCTTACATACTACCAGTAACCAAGAATCAGTAAATTTACTGTTATTTGGCAACATCGACCCGCTACATTGACAAACCCAGAATCGATAGCTCTCTATTGCTCTCTGTCTTGGAGGCAGCGCGCAAAAGGATGATGGAATGCATCAAGGGAGTGCGGGGTTTACAGAGAAGACAGCTGCCTTCGGAAAAGTTTGCTTTGCGAACCAGACCGAAAAGAATTACCAGTAATTACTAAAATAATTTTTATGCCGTATTGAGAAGTTTAATTACTGAATGCATTGTGCCGTCCTACTTGTCAATGCACTAGTCTAGCGCTCGCGTAAACTATACTGCCTGCAGAGGTTTCTTTTGTTTTTATTTAACCGAATGTTTTATGTTGTTCACAAACTGCAATACTTCCTAAGCTTTACATTCTAATTAAGGCCATATAATCAAGGTCTTCTCCGAATGTACTTCTGACCAAAAAGCGATTCTGGTAGCTGGAGTCCAAAGCTTTCGTTAATCATGCCTTTTGCGTTCTTTTGCAAATATTTCCACAGCAACTTTCACCCCCTAACCGAGAAGTGAAATATCAATTTTTGTAAATTTAGCTTTAAAATTTTTTAACGTAACGAAATATTTACTTAAAAATTTTCTTTCCCAGCTGCACTCACTCAGGGGCTTAATTTCCAGAAACATTGAAACATGTATTTTTTAAATCCCAAACCGAGAAATCAAATATTAGTTATCATAGATATAGTCTTGAAAATCCTTTAGTAGTTCTTTAGCAACTATTTATTTTCAAATAAGCTTTCACCCACTATTTTACTTCCTTAGTGGTTAAATCTCCAAAAATTCCGAAACACGTATTTATTTTTTGACTTAGAAACCAAATACCAGTTTTCGTAGTTTTAGCTTCAAAATTCCATTAATAGAGACGTACTTTCAAAAAACCTTTCAGCCTCTATTTCACCCCCTTAGGAGTGGAATTACGGATAATCGCTTCTGAAATCATGCCTACAGTATAAGTCCCGCATCTCGTCCAAACTTCAAGTACCTATGCTTAGCGGTTTTAGGTGGGCGGTGATGAGTCAGTGAATCACTGTTTCACTCCCTTAGGGACTGGATTTCCAAAAACTGTGAAACACGTATTTTTTCGTGTCCAGCGGAGAAGGCAAACACCAATTTTCAAAAATTTTGCTGTAAGAATGCTTTCGCAGTGAAATATTTTTATAAAACTTTTCACCCTCTACGGTTTGTATTTCCAAAAACAGTGACATGTGTATGTTTTATTTCTATCAGAAAATCCAAATACAGATTTTCATAGATTTATCTTAAAATGGATGCACAATGAAATATTTCCATATAAACTTTCATCTCCCATTCCATCCCTCTATGGGTTGAATTTCCAAAGGCAGTGAGACTCGTATTTTTTTTTAATTACTAACTCAGAAGCCAAATTTAAATTTGTCATAGATTCAGTGTTAAAAATGCTTTGATAAGAAAATATTTTCAAAAAAAAATCTCATACCGTATTTCAGCCGCTTAAGTATTCGATTTCCACAAACAGTGAAACACGTATTTTTTAATTTGTAACCAAGAAGTCAGTTACAAGTGATACCATACATGCAGCTTTAAAAATACTTTAGTAGTTCTTCAATAATTATATACTTTTTAAAAAAGCTTTCACCCCCAATTTCTCCCCCATAGGCTTAAATTTTCAAAAATGCTGAAACACGTCTCTCTCTATTTCCGACCGAGAAGCCAAATGAAAATTTTTCTAGGTCTAGCTTCAAAATTACCTAAATAGCGATATTTTTCAAGAAAAAAAACTCATTTCCCATTTCACCCCCTTACGGAAGGATTTTCGAAAAATCCCTTCTTAAACGACGCCTACAGTATAAGATCCACACCTTCTCCAGATTTCTAGTTTTTATCCTTAGTGGTTTGGGCTGGGCAATGCTGAGTGGGTCAGTCGGTCAGTCAGGACATTGCATTTATACAGGGTGTTACAAAAAGGTACGGCCAAACTTTCAGGAAACATTCCCCACACACAAAGAAAGAAAATATGTTATGTGGACATGTGTCCGGAAACGCTTACTTTCCATGTTAGAGCTCATTTTATTACTTCTCTTCAAGTCACATTAATCATGTAATGGAAACACACAGCAACAGAACGTACCAGCGTGACTTCAAACACTTTGTTACAGGAAATGTTCAAAATGTCCTCCGTTAGCGAGGATACATGCATTCACCCTCCGTCGCATGGAATCCCTGATGCTCTGATGCAGCCGTGGAGAATCTACATCTACATCTACATTGATACTCCGCAAGCCACCCAACGGTGTGTGGCGGAGGGCACTTTACGTGCCACTGACATTACCTCCCTTTCCTGTTCCAGTCGCGTATGGTTCGCGGGAAGAACGACTGTCTGAAAGCCTCCGTGCGCGCTCTAATCTCTCTAATTTTACATTCGTGATCTCCTCGGGAAGTATAAGTAGGGGGAAGCAATATATTCGATACCTCATCCAGAAACGCACCCTCTCGAAACCTGGCGAGCAAGCTACACCGCGATGCAGAGCGCCTCTCTTGCAGAGTCTGCCACTTGAGTTTATTAAACATCTCCGTAACGCTATCACGGTTACCAAATAACCCAGTGACGAAACGCGCCGCTCTTCTTTGGATCTTCTCTATCTCCTCCGTCAACCCGACCTGGTACGGATCCCACACTGATGAGCAATACTCAAGTATAGGTCGAACGAGTGTTTTGTAAGCCACCTCCTTTGTTGATGGACTACATTTTCTAAGCACTCTCCCAATGAATCTCAACCTGGTACCCGCCTTACCAACAATTAGTTTTATATGATCATTCCACTTCAAATCGTTCCGTACGCATACTCCCAGATATTTTACAGAAGTAACTGCTACCAGTGTTTGTTCCGCTATCATATAATCATACAATAAAGGATCCTTCTTTCTATGTATTCGCAATACATTACATTTGTCTATGTTAAGGGTCAGTTGCCACTCCCTGCACCAAGTGCCTATCCGCTGCAGATCTTCCTGTATTTCGCTACAATTTTCTAATGCAGCAACTTCTCTGTATACTACAGCATCATCCGCGAAAAGCCGCATGGAACTTCCGACACTATCTACTAAGTCATTTATATATATTGTGAAAAGCAATGGTCCCATAACACTCCCCTGTGGGACGCCAGAGGTTACTTTAACGTCTGTAGACGTCTCTCCATTGATAACAACATGCTGTGTTCTGTTTGCTAAAAACTCTTCAATCCAGCCACACAGCTGGTCTGATATTCCGTAGGCTCTTACTTTGTTTATCAGGCGACAGTGCGGAACTGTGTCGAACGCCTTCCGGAAGTCAAGAAAAATAGCATCTACCTGGGAGCCTATATCTAATATTTTCTGGGTCTCATGAACAAATAAGGCGAGTTGGGTCTCACACGATCGCTGTTTCCGGAATCCATGTTGATTCCTACATAGTAGATTCTGGGTTTCCAGAAATGACATGATACGCGAGCAAAAAACATGTTCTAAAATTCTACAAGAGATCGACGTAAGAGATATAGGTCTATAGTTTTGCGCATCTGCTCGACGACCCTTCTTGAAGACTGGGACTATCTGTGCTCTTTTCCAATCATTTGGAACCCTCCGTTCCTCTAGAGACTTGCGGTACACGGCTGTTAGAAGGGGGGCAAGTTCTTTCGCGTACTCTGTGTAGAATCGAATTGGTATCCCGTCAGGTCCAGTGGACTTTCCTCTATTGAGTGATTCCACTTGCTTTTCTATTCCTCGGACACTTATTTCGATGTCAGCCATTTTTTCGTTTGTGCGAGGATTTAGAGAAGGAACTGCAGTGCGGTCTTCCTCTGTGAAACAGCTTTGGAAAAAGGTGTTTAGTATTTCAGCTTTACGCGTGTCATCCTCTGTTTCAATGCCATCATCATCCCGAAGTGTCTGGATATGCTGTTTCGAGCCACTTTCTGATTTAACGTAAGACCAGAACTTCCTAGGATTTTCTGTCAAGTCGGTACATAGAATTTTACTTTCGAATTCAATGAACGCTTCACGCATAGCCCTCCTTACGCTAACTTTGACATCGTTTAGCTTCAGTTTGTCTGAGAGGTTTTGGCTGCGTTTAAACTTGGAGTGGAGCTCTCTTTGCTTTCGCAGTAGTTTCCTAACTTTGTTGTTGTACCACGGTGGGTTTTTCCCGTCCCTCACAGTTTTACTCGGCACGTACCTGTCTAAAACGCATTTTACGATTGCCTTGAACTTTTTCCATAAACACTCAACATTGTCAGTGTCGGAACAGAAATTTTCGTTTTGATCTGTTAGGTAGTCTGAAATCTGCCTTCTATTACTCTTGCTAACCAGATAAACCTTCCTCCCTTTTTTTATATTCCTATTAACTTCCATATTCAGGGATGCTGCAACGGCCTTATGATCACTGATTCCCTGTTCTGTACATACAGATTCGAAAAGTTCGGGTCTGTTTGTTATCAGTAGGTCCAAGATGTTATCTCCACGAGTCGGTTCTCTGTTTAATTGCTCGAGGTAATTTTCGGATAGTGCACTCAGTATAATGTCACTCGATGCTCTGTCCCTACCACCCGTCCTAAACATCTGAGTGTCCCAGTCTATATCTGGTAAATTGAAATCTCCACCTAAGACTATAACATGCTGAGAAAATTTATGTGAAATGTATTCCAAATTTTCTCTCAGTTGTTCTGCCACTAATGCTGCTGAGTCGGGAGGTCGGTAAAAGGAGCCAATTATTAACCTAGTTCGGTTGTTTAGTGTAACCTCCACCCATAATAATTCACAGGAACTATCCACTTCTACTTCACTACAGGATAAACTACTACTAACAGCGATGAACACTCCACCACCGGTTGCATGCAATCTATCCTTTCTAAACACCGTGTGTACCTTTGTAAAAATTTCGGCAGAATTTATCTCTGGCTTAAGCCAGCTTTCTGTACCTATAACGATTTCAGCTCCGGTGCTTTCTATCAGCGCTTGAAGTTCCGGTACTTTACCAACGCAGCTTCGACAGTTGACAATTACAATACCGATTGCTGCTTGGTCCCCGCATGTCCTGACTTTGCCCCGCACCCGTTGAGGCTGTTGCCCTTTCTGTACTTGCCCAAGGCCATCTAACCTAAAAAACCGCCCAGCCCACGCCACACAACCCCTGCTACCCATGTAGCCGCTTGTTGCGTGTAGTGGACTCCTGACCTATCCAGCGGAACCCGAAACCCCACCACCCTATGGTGCAAGTCAAGGAATCTGCAGCCCACACGGTCGCAGAACCGTCTCAGCCTCTGATTCAGACCCTCCACTCGGCTCTGTACCAAAGGTCCGCAGTCAGTCCTGTCGACGATGCTGCAGATGGTGAGCTCTGCTTTCATCCCGCTAGCGAGACTGGCAGTCTTCACCAAATCAGATAGCCGCCGGAAGCCAGAGAGGATTTCCTCCGATCCATAGCGACACACATCATTGGTGCCGACATGAGCGACCACCTGCAGATGGGTGCACCCTGTACCCTTCATGGCATCCGGAAGGACCCTTTCCACATCTGGAATAACTCCCCCCGGTATGCACACGGAGTGCACATTGGTTTTCTTCCCCTCTCTTGCTGCCATTTCCCTAAGGGGCCCCATTACGCGCCTGACGTTGGAGCTCCCAACTACCAGTAAGCCCACCCTCTGCGACTGCCCGGATCTTGCAGACTGAGGGGCAACCTCTGGAACAGGACAAGCAGCCATGTCAGGCCGAAGATCAGTATCAGCCTGAGACAGAGCCTGAAACCGGTTCGTCAGACAAACTGGAGAGGCTTTCCGTTCAGCCCTCCGGAATGTCTTTCGCCCCCTGCCACACCTTGAAACGACCTCCCACTCTACCACAGGTGAGGGATCAGCCTCAATGCGGGCAGTATCCCGGGCAACCACAGTCGTAGTCCGATCAGGGGATGCGTGGGACGAGCTGGCCGTCCCCGACAAACCCCCATCCCGACCCCCACAGTGATGCCCATTGGCAACAGCCTCAAGCTGTGTGACCGAAGCCAACACTGCCTGAAGCTGGGAGCGAAGGGATGCCAACTCAGCCTGCATCCGAACACAGCAGTTGCAGTCCCTATCCATGCTAAAAACTGTTTTGCTAAGAACGTCTGAACTAATCTACAGAGAGCGCAAACAAATCGACAAAATTTAAACGGTTATTAAAATACAAGATTGCCTAGTAAATGCAGTAATGCTGCTACTTGCGCACTGCTGACACTGCTCGGCGGCGGAAGGAGACTAAGCGAAATTACACTATTCAGGTACTAAAACACGATGCTACACTCTCAAATACTATAATACGCTCGAAATTTATGAATGAAACAATGCAAGTACCAAAAACACGCAAAGAAATTAAGAATTAAACTATGTAACAAATGAGTGAGCTAGGAGTATACGACTTGCTGCTCAGCTGCTTATCCAACGGCGGCAGGGAGCTATTGCATCACAGCCGTCCACAATACGAGCACGAAGAGTCTCTGCATTTGGTACCGGAGTTGCGTAGACAAGAGCTTTCTAATGCCCCCATAAATGAAAGTCAAGAGGGTTGAGTTCAGGAGAACGTGGAGGCCATGGAATTGGTCCGCCTCTACCAATCCATCGGTCACCGAGTCTGTTGTTGAGAAGCGTACGAACACTTCGACTGAAATGTGCAGGAGCTCCATCGTGCATGAACCACATGTTGTGTCGTACTTGTAAAGGCACATGTTCTAGCAGCACAGGTGGAGTATCACGTATGAAATCATGGCGGTGAATCGAGAAAGTATATTACATTCTGACGAAACTAAAATGAGCTCTAACATGGAAATTAAGCGTTTCCGGACACATGTCCACATAACATCTTTTCTTTATTTGTGTGTGAGGAATGTTTCCTGAAAGTTTGGCCGTATCTTTTTGTAACACCCTGTATACAAGCTCTACCTCCCCCGTCCTCCCTTCTCTTAATTGAGTGTCATCAGTCCCCCTTAGGGAAGCGCTGTAACACCTCTTTGGCGTACTACCGAAAATACGTCATCTTCTCGATGCGATCAGTACTAGTTCATTAATTACCTGATCTACCAATCCAGTCTTCAGAATTCTATTGAAGCACGACATTTCAAAGACGTCTAGTCTCATATTACCTGTACTTTTTATCGCCCACTATTCATTTACATATATGGGCTACAATCATGAGATATACTTTCATGAGAGGGTTACCAACACTTAAATTTGTATTTTTCTTTGCCAGAATCGCTTTTATTCTTATTGTCAGTGTGCACTACTTACTTCTAGCATGGTCAGATTTGCAAGTATGTCTGTCGAGATTACAAAACTCGTGTACTCGAATTAGCGTCCCGTTGTCTAATAAATTATCGCTGCATCACCGCACTTAACTCGACACCAGTCCATTACCCTTATTATATTTTTTAAAAATCTTTTACGTCTTTTCAAGAAATTGTCCATTTCGTTGAACTGAATTTGGAGTGTCTTTGTTGCCTCTAACAAAATTCGAATGAAAACAGGAACTATTAGCATGGAAGACTAATTTTTAACAAGACATATGATGAAACTTCCTGGAAGCTTAAAACTGTGTGCCGGACCGAGACTCGAACTCGGGACCTTTGCCTTTAGCGGGCAAGTGCTCTACCAACTGAGCTACCCAAGCACGATTCACGCCCCGTCCTCACAGCTTTACTTCTGCCAGTACCTCGTCTCCTACCTTCCAAAGACATGGTACTGGCAGAAGTAAAGTTGTGAGGACGGGGCGTGAGTCGTGCTTGGGTAGCTCAGTTGGTAGACCACTTGTCCGCGAAAGGCAAAGGTCCCGAGTTCGAGTCTCGGTCCGGCACACAGTTTTAATCTGCGAGGAAGTTTCATATCAGCGCACACTCCGCTGCAGAGTGAAAATCTCATTCTGAAAACAAAATGGTTCTTTTTTTTTCTTTTTTTTCTTTTTTTTTTATGGGACTCAACTGCTGAGGTCATTAGTCCCCTAGAACTTAGAACTAGTTAAACCTAACTAACCTAAGGACATCACAAACATCCGTGCCCGAGGCAGGAGTCGAACCTGCGACCGTAGCGGTCTTGCGGTTCCAGACTGCAGCGCCTTTAACCGCACGGCCACTTCGGCCGGCCAAAATGGTTCAAATGGTTCTGAGCACTATGGGACTTAACTTCTGAGGTTATCAGTCCCTAGAACTTAGAACTACTCAAACCTAACTAACCTAAGGACACCACACACATCCATGCCCGAGGCAGGATTCGAATCTGCGACCGATGCGTTCGCGCGGTTCCAGATTGTAGCGCCTCATTCTGAAGACAAATGATATTTCCTGTGGGGCTGTCGTGAGGGAAGCGTATCAGTACGCTGCAGTCTAGGTGCGTATTCAATTCCCAGACCACTAACTTCTGAAGGAGGTCATGTAGACCAAGCTGCCAGTGTAAGTTTTTATGTTACCGGCCTTCGGAACGTACCCATACATCCATCTCAATAGTCAAATGAGAAATACGACTGTACGAACGTGAAGACAACACAACACCCATTCCCCGACCGGAGAAAAATCTCCAACGCGGCCGGGAATCGAACGCGGGTCCCTTCGGTTAGCAATCCGTTGTGGGGACGACGCCGCTACCGAGGCGGACAGTGTAAGTTAATCGCAGGTTTGCGCAGAGCAATTCTGACGAACGTTACCGCAGCATCACCGGACTTAATTCAACACCAGTCCATTACCCTTATTATAATTTTTTTAAATCTTTAACGCCTTTCAAGAAATTGTCCATTTCGTTGAACTGAATTTGGAATGTCTTCGTTGCCTGTAACAAAATTAGAATGAAAAGAGGAACTATTAACATGGAAGACTAAATTTTAATAAGACAAATGATGTTTTCTGCGAATCCTGCCTCGGGCATGGATGTGTGTGTTGTCCATAGGTTAGTTACGTTTAAGTAGTTCTAAGTTCTAGGGGACAGATGACCACAGATGTTGAGTCCCATAGTGCTCAGAGCCATTTGAACCATTTGATATTTTCTGTGGGATTGTCGTGATGGAAGGTCATGTAACCAAGTTGACAGTGTAAGTTTTTATGTTACTGGCCTTCGGGACGTACCCGTACATCCATCCGAATAGTGAAATGAGAATTACGACGATACGAACGTGAAGACAACACAACACCCATTCCCCGAGCGGAGAAAAATCCCCAACTCGGCCAGGAATCGAACGCAGGTCCCTTCGGTTAGCAATCCGCTGTGCGGACGACGCTGCTACCGAGGCGGACAGTGTAAGTTAATCGCAGGTTTGCGCCGAGTAATTCTGACGAACGTTAACAACGAGGCGAACCCGTGCAGGAATTTAATAGGACGCGTAGTAACGCGGACAGCGGAAAGACTAATGCCGATTCGGCCGATCGACGCGGGGTATTCGCGCGCTTAAAACAAACAGCGGGATACGCGCGGGAGCGCCGCGCGGGTTGACACGGCACAGATAGAGGGCGCCGCGGTGCGCTAACGACCGAGCGGTCGAGCGTAACCCTGGCCGCGATAAATCGCAGGTGGCGGCGCCGGCGTCGCGACGCGTCCGACGGACAGGCCGACAGGCGGGGCGCGGCCGACGCCAGGCATTATGTCAGCCGTCGTGAATTAATCCCGGCCGCCGTTTTCGCTCTCTCGCCGCCGCCGCTGCGGTTTATTTGTGCGGCTATCCTTGTGATGTCTCCGGAGACTAATTGAAACCGGATTGACTCGTATGCCGCGATGCCGTTAAAAAAATAACACACACACACACACACACACACACACACGCACACACACATACACACACTCACACAGTGCCGTGTAAAAAAGTTAGGCGAGTGCGGGGGTGGAGAGACTCGAGCCCCGCGTATCAAACGTAATTGATTTATCTCTCTCTTTCGCACTGACGCGGCTCGCGGTGTTGTTTTTAGCGATTCCGCACCCTAATGTCTCGTTAACATGCGAAAATGTATCCTTCCGCGCGCCGGAGCCGCCGGCGGACAATTTCAGGTGGAACTGTTTTACAGTGCGCGTATAATAACTGTAACGACGTATGGCGTTTTATGTCGGAGCAGTTTCCAGCCGTAATGTCCTGACGTGGCGTGGAAAACAAGAACAGAAAATCCGCCGCTGCTGAAATCAGTTGCCGCCGTAACGGTCGCAGTTCTGAGGACGCGTATACACTTTGCTACTCTCAGCGGCAACGTAGCTTTTTTTTTTTTGATAAGTCCATTACGACCTCGAACTATGTTTCCTGGATCTGACGCGCGATAAATAGAACCAACTTTGTAAGAACATCGCGCACTCTCAGTTTCGTGTTTGTGAGGCGCTGCATGTCCATTTCTCGCATCATAGTGGTCAGTGAATCATCCTCTAAATTTCAGCCCACTCTCTTTTTCAGTTCTTTTAAAATGAAATAACTTACGACCTTAAAAAATGGTATCCTTGAATATAAGTTTTTTTAATTTATTATTAAAATATTGCAAAAATTACTTACTCGTTTTACGGTTACCAGCGAATATCAGTCAATTGCCTCTTTCAAATCTTTGAAAATAGAATATCGTTAATTCGTAGACAAGAATGTCCAGTTTTTTTAAATTCAGGATGTCACTGAGAAAGTGCAATAACTGTTACCCACGCAGTTTAAAATTGCCGACGCCACATAATACTTTCGGCAAATCATTTTGTCTCGTCTGTCAGTTTGGCTCTAAACTATTTCCACTAATATAGACTGCAGTGATTATTAACTACTTTCTGCTTGCTTCTACTGAATCGTAACCTTTTATGTATTCTGAATTCTTCCTCATATCCCTATGTTTTACTGTTAAAAATCGACGGTGTCAGCAATTCTATATATAAACAGTAAAAGTCGTCTTTAGTAATTGTAATTGTACACGCAGTTTTCCCGTATCTGGGCACCAACATTTTCGGAAACAAAGTTTTTGTTATTTAATACATAATTTTGTTTTATCTTCACCAACCACGTCTCAACATTGCTGTACCGGCATCATTACATTTTTACACACTGATTACAGAATACACACTGTAAGACAAGAAAAAGGCGCACCACGAAGGAATTATCCGAATGGGACGGAAATTGGAAGATTTGATGTACACATAGGGACATACAAATAACCGTAATTTCAGAATCTCACTCCAGTTGAGAACTTTTGTAGCATTATGGGCAGGTCTCTCCAGACATCGTAGGATTTTGACTGTTAAACGCGCCAGTTGGATAGAATTTGACGCGATACTCCTCAGGAGAAAGTCCAACAACTCTTTCAATCTTAAAAATATCGAGTTTTTCTGAAACTGTAATTATTTGTTTGTTCATCCACATCGCATCTACCGATTTCCGTCCCATTCGGATGATTCCTTTTTTTTCTTAAAATATATTACAAAAATGGTCCGCTGGTGATACTACAGCATTGAACAAATATATTTGGTGGAGATGATGCGAAACTGTACCAAATTTAACTGACAGCAATTTACAAAATTGCAGTGAGAAACTCTGAAATTATATTGGTTTTCCGTGAAGTTCAAGTTCAACATTGCCGCGCGGCTGCAGTTCTCGACGTAAACCACACGAATATCGGTAATTTAGTCATGAGCTGTGAACGGCAGGTGACTTATTTGTAAACATGAACAGAATCAAGACAGGTAGCACATACAGGCACTCATTGATCGTTTTGGAATCAGTTAACGCAAGCAGCAGATAGTCTTAGAAGTGAAGTAAGACGAGGCCATGTGTGAATAAATCATTCGTAGCTGGGTGCTACCCGTGGTCTAGGGGTAGCGTCTTCGGTCCCGGGTTCGATCCCCGCCACTTCCTAAATTTTGATAAATAATCAGCATTGGCGGCCGAAGACTTCCGGCATAAGAAGTCAGCCTCATTCTGCCAACGGCCTTGTCAAAGAGGGCGGAGGAGCGGATAGAGGTTCAGGGCACTCTCTTGTCCTAGGGGTGGGAAATTGCCCCTAAAGGCGGAAGAATCAGCAATAATCAACGACATGAGGATGCAGAAGGCAATGGACACCACTGCATTAAAGACACGTAACGTGTATCCACAGGACATGTGGCCTGTAATTGAAGAAGTGTCATGATGATCTCTCCATTGGCAAAAGATTCCGGAATAGTCCCCCATTCGGATCTCCGGGAGGGGACTGCCAAGGGGGAGGTTATCATGAGAAAAAGATTGAATAATCAACGAAAGGATAACGTTCTACGAGTCGGGGCGTGGAATGTCAGAAGCTTGAACGTGGTAGGGAAACTAGAAAATCTGAAAAGGGAAATGCAAAGGCTCAATCTAGATATAGTAGGGGTCAGTGAAGTGAAGTGGAAGGAAGACAAGGATTTCTGGTCAGATGAGTATCGGGTAATATCAGCAGCAGCAGAAAATGGTATAACAGGTCTAGGATTCGTTATAAATAGGAAGGTAGGGCAGAGGGTGTGTTACTGTGAACAGTTCAGTGACCGGGTTGTTCTAATCAGAATCGACAGCAGACCAACACCGACAACGATAGTTCAGGTATACATGCCGACGTCGCAAGCTGAAGATGAACAGATAGAGAAAGTGTATGAGGATATTGAAAGGGTAATGCAGTATGTAAAGGGGGACGAAAATCTAATAGTCATGGGCGACTGGAATGCAGTTGTAGGGGAAGGAGTAGAAGAAAAGGTTACAGGAGAATATGGGCTTGGGACAAGGAATGAAAGAGGAGAAAGACTAATTGAGTTCTGTAACAAGTTTCAGCTAGTAACAGCGAATACCCTGTTCAAGAATCACAAGAGGAGGAGGTATACTTGGAAAAGGCCGGGAGATAGGGAAGATTTTAATTAGATTACATCATGGTCAGACAGAGATTCCGAAATCAGATACTGGATTGTAAGGCGTACCCAGGAGCAGATATAGACTCAGATCACAATATAGTAGTGATGAAGAGTAGGCTGAAGTTCAAGACATTAGTCAGGAAGAATCAATACGCAAAGAAGTGGGATACGGAAGTACTAAGGAATGAAGAGATACGTTTGAAGTTCTCTAACGCTATAGATACAGCAATAAGGAATAGCGCAGTAGGCAGTACAGTTGAAGAGGAATGGACATGTCTAAAAAAGGGCCATCACAGAAGTTGGGAAGGAAAACATAGGTACAAAGAAGGTAGCTGCGAAGAAACCATGGGTAACAGAAGAAATACTTCAGTTGATTGATGAAAGGAGGAAGTACAAACATGTTCCGGGAAAATCAGGAATACAGAAATACAAGTCGCTGAGGAATGAAATAAATAGGAAGTGCAGGGAAGCTAAGACGAAATGGCTGCAGGAAAAATGTGAAGACATCGAAAAAGATATGATTGTCGGAAGGACAGACTCAGCATACAGGAAAGTCAAAACAACCTTTGGTGACATTAAAAGCAACGGTGGTAACATTAAGACTGCAACGGGAATTCCACTGTTAAATGCAGAGGAGAGAGCAGATAGGTGGAAAGAATACATTGAAAGCCTCTATCAGGGTGAAGATTTGTCTGATGTGATAGAAGAAGAAACAGGAGTCGATTTAGAAGAGATAGGGGATCCAGTATTAGAATCGGAATTGAAAAGAGCTTTGGAGGACTTACGGTCAAATAAGGCAGAAGGGATAGATAACATTCCATCAGAATTTCTAAAATCATTGGGGGAAGTGGCAACAAAACAACTATTCACATTGGTGTGTAGAATATATGAGTCTGGCGATATACCATCTGACTTTCGGAAAAGCATCATCCACACAATTCCGAAGACGGCAAGAGCTGACAAGTGCGAGAATTGTCGCACAATCAGCTTAACACCTCATGCATCGAAGCTGCTTACAAGAATAATATACAGAAGAATGGAAAAGAAAATTGAGAATGCGCTAGGTGACGATCAGTTTGGCTTTAGGAAAAGTAAAGGGACGAGAGAGGCAATTCTGACGTTACGGCTAATAATGGAAGCAAGGCTAAAGAAAAATCAAGACACATTCATAGGTTTTGTCGACCTTGAAAAAGCGTTCGACAATATAAAATGGTGCAAGCTATTCGAGGTTCTGAAAAAAGTAGGGGTAAGCTATAGGGAGAGACGGGTTATATACAATATGTACAACAACTAAGAGGGAATAATAAGAGTGGACGATCGAGAACGAAGTGCCAGTATTAAGAAGGGTGTAAGACAAGGCTGTAGCCTTTCGCCCCTACTCTTCAATCTGTACATCGAGGAAGCAATGATGTAAATAAAAGAAAGGTTCAGGAGTGGGATTAAAATACAAGGTGAAAGGATATCAATGATACGATTCGCTGATGACATTGCTATCCTGAGTGAAAGTGAAGAAGAATTAAATGATCTGCTGAACGGAATGAACAGCCTAATGAGTACACAGTATGGTTTGAGAGTAAATCGGAGAAAGACGAAGGTAATGAGAAGTAGTAGAAATGAGAACAGCGAGAAACTTAACATCAGGATTGATGGTCACGAAGTCAATGAAGTTAAGGAATTCTGCTACCCAGGCAGTAAAATAACCAATGACGGACGGAGCAAGGAGGACATCAAAAGCAGACCCGCTATGGCAAAAAAGGCATTTCTGGCCAAGAGAAGTCTACTAATATCAAATACCGGCCTTAATTTGAGGAAGAAATTTCTGAGGATGTACGTCTGGAGTACAGCATTGTATGGTAGTGAAACATGGACTGTGGGAAAACCGGAACAGAAGAGAATCGAAGCATTTGAGATGTGGTACTATAGACGAATGTTGAAAATTAGGTGGACAGATAAGGTAAGGAATGAGGAGGTTCTACGCAGAATCGGAGAGGAAAGGAATTTGTGGAAAACACTGATAAGGAGAAGGGACAGGATGGTAGGACATCTGCGAAGACATGAGGGAATGACTTCCATGGTACTAGAGGGAGCTGTAGAGGGCAAAAACTGTAGAGGAAGACAGAGATTGGAATACGTCGAGCAAATAATTGAGGACGTAGGTTGCAAGTGCTACTCTGAGATGAAGAGGTTAGGACAGGAAAGGAATTCGTGGCGGGCCGCATCAAACCAGTCAGTAGACTGATGACCAAAAAAAAAAAAAAAAGCTGGGTGCTGTTGAGTCGTTGAGAATGACGGGATATTTGCGACGGTTTGCGAAGTGGACAGCTGTGAAACGGACCTGAGGAACCGACAAGATGGTTTGGCCGATTGACCAAGGACTATGCGTGTTCTTATGCCTACATACATACTCCGAAGCTCATTAGCTCATTGTGCAAGACGTTGCGGGGGGGGGGGGGGGGGGGTGGAAGACTTTGTCCCGCGTCCGTCATTCAAAAAATCATAGAGGAGGTCGCATATTCTAATTTACTTCATATTGTGATATCTCGGTTGTAAGTCGATGTGCAGTCACATCTTTTTACTATATACTCCGCAAACCATTCAATGGTGCATGGTGGACGGTATCTTGTACCACTACTAGTTATTTCCTTTCCTGTTCCACTCGCAGATACAGCGTTGATCGAACCTGCCGGTAACAAATCAACCAGCACACCTGTGAATTCTTTCGATATCTTCCTTTAACCCAAATCGGTTCAGATCCCATACACTCGAGTAATAGTCAAGAATGGATCGCACTACTGTTCTACACACATCAAAATAAGTTTTGCATCACCCCGGTTCCCAGAACTCCTGACGATATACGTTGACTGTGGATACTGTATCACAGACACAGTCCATTTGACTGTTCACAGATGTCGCTAAACCCGCCCAAAGATGTACACAACCATGCTTGAGCAGCGCCTACTAGACGGAGGGGGTCCGAGAGCCGATCAGTTCCAGTAATTCCACCAGGAAGGAGCTAAACGGCTCGTATTGTCTGTAGTTCAACCAAGCCTAAACGGTCAATACCGCGGTTCGATCGCGTCCGCATTTTTACTTTCTGCCTGGAGGGGCTCTCAACAAGGGAAGTTTCCAAGCGTCTCGGACTGAACCAAAGCGATGTTGTTCGAACATGGAGGAGATAGAGAGAGACAGGAACTGTCGATGACATGCCTCGCTCAGGCCGCCCAAGAGCTACTACTGCAGTGGATGACCGCTATCTAAGGATTATGGCTGAAAACAACGCCAACATGTTTAATAATGCTTTTCGTGCTGCCACAGGACGTCGTGTTACGACTCAAACTGTGCGCAATAGGCTGCGTGATGCGCAACTTCACTCCCGACTTCCATGGCGAGGTACAACTTTGCAGCCACGAAAAGATGCAGCGCGGTGCAGATGGCCCCAACATGCCGAATGGACCACTCAGGATTGCATCATTTTTTTTCACCGATGAGTGTCGCATACGCCTTCAACCAGACAATCGTCGGAGACGTGTTTGGAGGCAACCCGGTCAGGGTGAACGCCTTAGACACACTGTGCAGGAGTGCAGCAAGGTGGAGGTTCCCTGCTGTTTTGGGATGGCATTATATGGGGGCGACGTACGTCGCTGGTGGCCATGGAAACGCCGTAACGGCTGTAGGATAAGTGAATGCCATCCTCCGATCAATAGTGCAACTATATCGATAAAATATTGGCGAGGCATTCGTCTTCATGGACGACAATTTGCGCCCCCATCGTGCACATCTTGTGAATCACTTCCTTCAGGATAACGACATCGCTCGACTATAGTGGCCAGCTTGTTCTCCAGACATGAACCTTAGCGAACATGCCTCGGATAGATTGAAAAGGGCTGTTTATGGACGACGTGACCCACCAACCACTCTGATGGATCCACGCTGAATCGCCGGTGAGGAGTCGGACAATCTGGACCAACAGTGCTTTGATGAACTTGTGGATACTATGCTACGACGAATACAGGCATTCATCGATTCAAGAGGACGTGCTACTGGATATTAGAGGTACTGGTGAGTACAGCAATCTGGACCACCACCTCTGAAGGTCTCGCTGTATGGTGGTACAACATATATGTGTGGTTTTCATGAGCAATAAAAATGGCGGAAATGATGTTTATGTTGAGCTCTATTCCAATTTTCTCCACAGGTTCCTGAACTCTCGGAACTAAGCTGATGGAAAACATTTTGTGATGTGTGTATATGCGCCTCCTTCAGAAATGTGTAATACTTTCCTAAAATTCTTCCAACAGATCAAAGTCGACCGTTCGCCTTCGCTAGTGGCGTCTGTACGTGCACTTTCCGTTTGATATCGCTTTACAGGCGTTACACCTAGATATGTAGTCGACGTGAGTCTGTCAAGCAGTACACTACTGATGCTGTATTCTTACATTACGGCCTTGTTTTCCCTTTTCATCTGAATTAACTTACATTTTTCTACATTTAGAGCAGGTTGCTATTTATCACACCAACTAGAAATTTTGTGTAAGTTATCTTGTATCTTCCTACAAACACTCGACGACAACGGTGGGGATATACAGTGTCGAACGGCTTTCAGAAACGGAAGACGACGATGCCTGCCTGTTAGTCTACAGCTGCTGCTCGCAAGGTATCATGTAAGAATGATAACACTGGTGATTCCATGATTAGGATGAAATGGAAGTTATTGTCATTATCTGTTTACTATAAAAGGAGGAACACAAATGGATTCAGAACGAATTTTCTCTGGAAGATGATTGGACTTCCACTTTCTCTTGAGCTTTTGTTCCTTCTCCAATGACCTCGATATAGACGGGACGTTAAACTCTAACGTTCCTTCCTTCTGATTTTTTTCTTGATATCACGCAGTCACATCAAGCGAATACTGGACTGATTCCCTAGTCTTGCTCAGTCCGAGCTTGTGCTCCGTCTCTAATGAGCTCAACATGGAAGGCAAACTCTAATACTCCTTTCCTGTGCGTTACAATAAATACCATCGTTAATATTGCTTTGTTTCATTTATTTTGTATCAAATGGCTTCGGAGTATGGCATACAACGAAGTAAAGAACTCAGCCACGTCAGATAGCATTAAATTGAAGTTATTTCATATATAGGACATGAAAATTCTGAAATTTGTAATGTATTTTCTGTACGCTTCATTATCACGAACAGATGAAGACATTATGTTATTCAAAGTTACAAGTTGTTCCACTCTTCTGGCCAGCGCGTTCGTTGCCCATTATGCGAATGCGACTTGTTATCCACTGGAGAGAGATCGATGTATGGAGAGTTTTAGATATCGTAATATGTCTTTAAATTTCCCCGAAGCAAAGGACACTAGAACATTCATGGGATCGGTACATATGAAGTCTCTGCCGAGTTGTAGCTGTGTTTCTTGTGGTATGGCCTGTAAAACAGCAAATGACTCAGCTGTTAGCACTGATGTTTCTCTTGGTAGCGAGAAGAATTGATTATGAGCATCTACCTCGTGATATTTATGCTGCAAGTCAAAATTATGTTGCGTATCGGGATTCGATCTCTGGTCTCCTGCCTCTGACCACCAGTGCACTACTAAATAGCGGCTACGAGCACGCCTCGAAGACCAGCTGAAATCAGGGGATGCTTCCAATTCGTTCCAAACTCACCAGGCGATCTCCCACAATGCTGTCAGGTTAACTCACGAGGGAAAATTGGTTCAAATGGCTCTGAACACTACGGGACTTAACTTCTAAGGTCATCAGTCGCCTAGAACTTAGAACTACTTAAACCTAACTAACCTAAGGACATCACACACATCCATGCCCGAGGCAGGATTCGAACCTGCCTCGGGCTTGACCTGGTAGACTTCACGTACTAATGGACAGGGACCGTGGGCTACTGCCGAGGGTGGTAGTAAAATAATCACATGAAATCAGCAGGAGGGATCATTCGCCAGTTCCAAAGTGCTACCAGTACTCCAAATGGCACAACGACTGTGTGTGGGGAGTTCAAAAGAATGGGTTACAGTGGTCAAGCAGCTTCTCATAAGCGTCACACTTCCGCAGTCGTTCCTAAGTGAGGCTTGAGGCGGCGTAAAGACAGACGCTACTGGACAGTGAACTATTGGAAACGAGTGGTCTGGAGTTATGAACCACGGTATACTCTGTGGCAATCCGATGGAAGGTCTGAGTTTGGCGACTTCCTGGAGAACTTTACCTGTCATCATGTGTAGTGCCAACAGTAGAGTAAAAGTGACGTGGTGCTATTGTACAGTTTCTTTTTCGTCGTAAGATGTAGCCTCCCTATTGCGCTTAAGGAAGCGCTAAATACGAAAGAATATGAACACATTTTACGGCACTGTCTACTCACTCTACTGCGTGCAGTAGGGAAACAGTTCGGAGATGCTGCGCGGGATTGCCGCGGGGTCTCATGCGTCTTGTCACGGTTCACGCGGCTCCTCCCGTCGGAGGTTCGAGTCCTCCCTCGGACATGGGTGTGTGTGTGTGTTGTCCATAGCGTAAGTGAGTTTAAGTTAGATTAAGTTGTGTGTAGCGTTAAGGACCGATAACCTCAGCAGTTTGGCCCCATAAGACCTTACTACAAATTTAGAATTTTTTTAGTTCGGAGATGAAGATTGTTTGTATCAACATGACAAAGAGCCCTGCCATAAAGCAGCAGTTGCGAGACAACGGTTTGTGGACAATATCATTCCCCAAAGAGATTGGCCTGTGCAGAGTCCCTACATGAACCCAAAGGGACACCGGGATCAATTAGAACGTCAGCTTCGGTCCAACATCACTATCTTCTCTGATTTGGGCTCTTGCGGAAAAATGGGCTACCATTCCTCCACAGAGATTCAAACACCTCACTGAAAGTG
Organism: Schistocerca americana; assembly: GCF_021461395.2. Taxonomy (NCBI): domain Eukaryota; kingdom Metazoa; phylum Arthropoda; class Insecta; order Orthoptera; family Acrididae; genus Schistocerca; species Schistocerca americana. The sequence goes on along the minus strand of NC_060119.1, from coordinate 239,316,381 downwards.
GAACCAGCACGGTTCAAGCCGTCATAAAGACAAAGGGTGGAGCCAACCCATACACTAATAGGTGTCCGGATACTTTGACCAGACAGCGTAATATTGTCACTGCTCGCTTTTGCGCAAACGTTACTTACTTTCTGAGTGATGAGTGACCTCATAAAATTATTCCATTAGACATTACTGAGTGGAAATAGACACAGCATATTAGGAGGTTGCTTGTAGCCGAGACTAACAATCACACTAAGAGCAAAATTAGCTGGACTCAACTCTTTCAGGATTAAAATTTATTTAGCATGTACCGGAAAAATAAGAGGTCATAACTTGTCTTCCTTTGTGATAGTACACTACCAAAAAAATTTTAAGCTGGCCAATTTTGAAAATCCGTGAAGAGGGACAGATGTGTCTCATGAACCTAACTAGATCCATGTTTTCATGTGAAACTGGAATTTTCAGAGTTTAATTTTAGAAAGATTTTATCTGAATCACGATTACGGAAAAAGTATAAAAAAACAGAACCAAAACACATTTATTCTCCTGACAATGAAAAACATGAAGCATCCCACACATGTTTTCAATATAACAGTTGAAGATGGTTTAGATCTTCCACACACCAATGTTTTCTACATTCTATAAAGTTTTATTGGTCATATATGCGCCGCTATATACAAATTATGTACAGTCCAGCAGAATTACCGTGGTATGTAGTAATGTTTCACAACAATGTGTATGATGTACATGCTGTTTCACATTTTGTTACTCACTTCTAGATGTTGTAGAGGGGATTTAGTAGGTCAAGTTTTACATAGGAACCCATGTCCGGAAACGTCATACAGCGACGCTAGACAGCGTCAAAATCATAGTAGCCGGTGCCTGTAAGTGTGTATATAAGCAGCGTGATTCCGTGATGATCTTACAAAGTTTAAACGATGATGGAGAAGGTTAAATATATCAATTTGAGGTAAGGGTTCCTAGTTCAGAAACGAACGAGTCCAAAGTTAAAAGAGAAAATAGCTCTGACACCTCTGACATTACATGTAGACCTACAGGTACTGTTGTTGCTAAGATTGTAGGGTAGACACCTTTTAGAGATGCTGGTGTGGACCAAAACAAGATAAATGTTTAGTAAACATGGGCTCTAAAATGGATACATGAAAAGCTACGAACACGTTTTCAATAGAGGTGGTATGATTCACACTAGCGAAGATAAACAATTGCTCACACCTCCTCAAGCACGCATTTTAGAGCCATGTTTACTAGACGTTTCTTCTTGTCTTGGTCCCTACTGCCACCTCTGAAAGTTTCCTACTACATTCTTTGGAAATCTGTGGTAAGTTCTTATGGGACCAAACTGCTGAGGTCATCAGTCCCTAGGCTTACACACTATTTAATCTAACTTCAATTAACTTACGCTAAGGACAACACACACACACCCATGCGTGAGGGAGGATCTCCGACGGGAGGAGCCGCGCGAACCATGCCAAGGCGCCTGAGACCACGCGGCTACAACATTCTTAACAACAACAGTATTGTTACATGTATTCCACCGTCAGATGTGTCAGAATGATTTTCACTTGTAACTTTCGACTTGTCCGTTTCCGAATTAGGTACCGTCTCTCAAATTGATACATTTATCCTTCTCCATCAACCGTGAAAGTTTGTAACATCATCACCGTACCACCCTGTATACAGTATGATTTTTTTTTTCCACCGTGTACAAATTATAGGGATTGATCGTTGAGAGGATACGGAACAAAGAAAGTCTAACGAACTTATGTCCGGAAATGCATGCTACAAATCATTTATTCAGTCATACATCGTTACATAGACTGCGGTCTAATATGCACTCTCGCACTCTACCAAGCAACCACAGTTACAGTGTGTGTTGAAAATGATTTCCATGTCCCTCAACGTGTGCGTGTTCGCGCCGTAGCATGTTCTGCCTCACACGTTGATATCGGCCAGGCTACATCCGAACAGTGTCAAAGGCAACATGTGAATACGCTGCTCCAGTGTCTCGACATCAGGAATAGACTCCGCGTACTCGATACTTTTGAGACAAGGGAAGACACTGTTGAGATGCGTCCGTACCTTAACGGCGAAGCACTGTCACGTAGCAGCCATATAATCTACATTGTATGATCAAGCCACATAATCCAATGAAACATCAAAGACACTTCTTCCAGCAGGGGAGGCAAAGTCACTTGCAAGAAACGGCGATAGTTCCGGCTTCTTAGGCGATATGAGAGGAAGGCTGGTCCCAAAAAACGATCGCCAGTTATCACGGCCCACACATTCCGGCTACACCGATGCTGATGATTCGCTATCGTCATACCATGGGAGTCCTGCGTATTGTCCCATAGATGACTGTTATGAAATTTGATGATACCAGTCCTCTAAAGGTGATCTGTGAACAGGATCGACGACACAAATACCGGAATCGTGGTTGCCTGGTGAAGAAACCAGTGAGAAAACTGCTCCCTATGTGGAAATTCTATCGCTAGTAAACCCTGTTGTAAGTGATATGGTAGTAACAATTGTGATGGAGAATGTTTCACATGTCGTCTGGCTAACACTGTAGTGGCGGGCCAACTGCCTAGTACTGACACGGTGATCGTCTTCCACCTTGTTAACCACATTTTCCTTCAAGTCTGGTGTCCGAACATTTCGGGTACGCACTTCATGATTTCCTGCACCCTGAAACGACCCTCTCTCAGACACACGGCGGAACGCCTTTGCAAACATTGAACGCTGTGGTTGTTGTCGGCGGGCATAAGTAAACACCATATCGGGAAGCTCTCGATTCGATAACGGAATCACTGTGTACGACGCTGTGTCACATCCACTACAAGGTAAATCGGCAAGAGAAGTGAATTGGACACAACATTACCAGTTACTATGGTAGGAGAGGGCGGTAGGTCGTGACGTATGAGGAACAGTACCACCCTCTAAGAGAAAACCACTCATACGGTTAACAGTGGCTGCATGGTACAGTGCGTATTAGACCTCAGTTCCTGTAACAAAGTTTGATTGAATAAATGGTCTCTAGAATGGAAACCATGCATTTCCGGACGTAAGTTCATTTAGATCTTTTTTGTTCCGTATTCTCTAATCGATCAGTCCCTAGAGCTTGGAAACAATAACCCTGTATACATACACTTAGAGGCGCCGGCGCCTGTAATGCTGACGTTGGATGACATTTCCGGACACGGGTTCCTACGTAAAACTTGATGTACTAAGACCCCTCTACAGTCTCTAAAAATGTGTAACATGAATTGTGAAACATCCTGTATAAGAAAACAAAATTAGTTGCTTCAAAAATTCTTGAAGGAGCAAGATAGTGATTTGATCTGATTTCCGTGAAAAAGACACACTATAAACACTCACCGTCCCATTTGATAACTCACAGCGCTCTATACGCCCACCCCATGGTACCTATTTTTCTCCAATTTCCGACTACACCTCGCTGCGTCCTGTCACTAGACAGATTTGCCAACGCTGAAAACTGCTCATTACTTCAGTGCAGTGGTTCCCTACCTCGGTTAATTACCCCCTGAGGGGTAAAATGACATTTTACAAGGGGTGAAAACTAAACCATTCGATTCTATTTCAGTTACGAAACTAAATTATTTTCAAAAGATCATTACTATTACCACAATTTTGAAAGACTCTAAAATTGATTATATAAGTTATCAATAATTACATTTTTTTAATTAGTAGCATTAATGTGGTGGAGGTCACAAGTTACTCACATAGTCCACACACGACACACATATGTTGTGCTTTGTCTCGTACATCGCTGATGATAAAAGTGAGACTTGCACGTAACAAGCGCTCAGTATCTCAAGAAAATGTTTGCTCCAAGTTGTAGAAAGTCCCTGCAGTAGGTCAGAAATTGCTTCATGACTTCTGCGAAAGAGGTAAATGAATTAATTGACAGCACGACACAGCATTAACAATGTAAGGGCTACTATAGTGCTGTACACACTGTTATTATTATTGTCCTTGGAGTGGTTAGACACAACGCATTAACAGCCTGAAGTCGTCCAATTTTTGCCAAGTCAGAAGTAACAAGTGCAGCACTCAATTGATTTACAAACAGTAAGTATAGTGCACACTTCAGAACTTTTTTATTTTAAATGGGGTTGCAGTGTGCAGGTCAAGTAAGTGCCTCAGTGTACAGGATTAATGCAGTGCATGTATGTCTTGGAACAAATATCTGCCCTCTCTGTGGATAGTTAGCTTTCTGATCTGAGAGTCACGGGTAGCACTTGCGATACACCATGGTTTCCTTTGTCATTCACTCACTCACACACACACACACACACACACACACACTAAATTTCATTAATCTTGCATCATTTTAAAAATAAGTCTTTATTTCTGCAGTTTAGTTAGGTGCCGTAATTGGTGACACTGTGGGGGAAAGGGGGTGCAACAGACGGTAGGGGGTGGAGAGGGTAGGTGGGGAAATGTCTAATGTTTGATTGCACACAGGGTAACGGTATAAGAAAGTTTGGGAAACACTGCTATAGTGGGACGTATGTATCCCATCAACTACGAAAGAGGTAATTGTTTGAGCACCTAATTTTTGTACACTGAAGCACCAAAGAAACTAATATAGACACGTGCGTATTCAGATACAGAGATATGTAAACAGGCAGAATACGGCGCTGTGGTCGGTAACGCCTATATAACTGTCTAGCGCAGTTGTTAGATCGGTTACTTCTGCTACAATGACCGGTTATCAAGATTTAAGTGAGTTTGAATGTGGTGTTATAGTCGGCGCAAGAGCAATGGGACACAGCATCTCCGAGGTAGCGATAAAGTGGGGACTTTCCCGTACGACCATTTCACGAGTGTACCGTGAATATCAGGAGTCCAGGTAAACATCAAATCTCCGACAACGGTGCGGCCGGAATAAGATCCTGCAAGAACGTGACCAACGACTACTGAAGAGAATCGTTCAGTGTGACAAAAGTGCAACCCTTACGCAAATTTCTGCAGATTTCTATGCTGGGCCACCACTAAGTGTCAGCGTGCAAACTATTCAACGAAACCTCATCGATATGGGCTTTCGGAGCCGAAGGCCCACTCGTGTTCCCTTAAGGACTGCACGACACAGCTGCGCGGGATTAGCCGAGCGGTCTCAGGCGCTGCAGTCATGGACTGTGCGGCTGGTCCCGGCGGAGGTTCGAATCCTCCCTCGGGCACGTGTGTGTGTGTGTGTGTGTGTGTGTGTGTGTGTGTGTGTGTATTTGTCCTTAGGAGAATTTAGGTTAAGTAGTGTGTAAGCTTGGGGGCTGATGACCTTAGCAGTTAAGTCCCATAAGATTTCACACACATTTTTGAAGTGCGTGACACAAAGCTTTACGCCTCGCCTGGGCTCGACAACACCGACAATGGACTGTTGATGACTGGAAACAAGTTGCCTGGTCGGACGAGTCTCGTTTCAAATTGTATCGAGCGGATGGACGTGTACGGGTATGAAGATAACGTCATGGGTCCACGGACCCTGCATGTCGGCAGGTAGGGGCTCTGTAGTGGTGCTGTTGGAGTGATATGGGACCCCTGATATGTCTAGATACTACTCTGGCAGGTGACACGTGCGTAAGCATCCTTTCTGATCAGCTGCATCCATTCATCTCCATTGTGCATTCCGACGGACTTCGGCAATTCCAGCAGGACAATGCGATACCCCACACGTCCAGAATTGCTACAGAGTGTCTCCAGGAACACTCTTTTGAGTTTAAACACTTCCGGTGGCCACCAAATTCCCACAGAAGAACATTATTGAGCATATCTGGGATGCGTTGCAACGTGCTGATCAGAAGAGATTATCACCCCGTCGTACTCTTACTGATTTATGGACATTCCTGCAGGATTCATGGTGTCAGTTCCCTCCCGAGTTCATGCCACTTCGCGCTGCGGCACTCCTGCGTGCTCGCGGGGGCCCTGCACGATATTAGGCAGGTGTACTAGTTTCTTTCGGTCTTCAGTGTAGTTCAAGTTTTCATCTGTGTGTTACATCCAAGGATTAGGGAAGTTTAATACGAAACGTAATAGGAGTGACAGGTGTGATGCGGTAGGTGGGGAGAGGGTTTGCCGAGAATTGTGTGGTGAAGGGTGGCGCCGTCTGTAAATCTGTCTCCAGTGCTGGTCGGCCTACTGCTGTGACGCAGCGCGACCCGGGCCGCCCTGCCAAGGCAATGCGACGCGACGCGGCCTCGGGGCCGTACGGCCATTATCGCAGCGGCGTCTCGTCATCCGAACGCGGGCACGCAAACGCGGCCGTTACTTACGTCCGCCCTGACGTCGCTCTGACTTGTACCAACTTGGCGCTGCTGCCGCCGCCGCCGCTATTTAAAACTTTGTTCTTGCGGACACCGATCCAGACATGCAATAAACCCCGGGCGCATTCGCAAACCGGCGTCCGGGCCGCTACTTTCATTACGTGCATGCGGGCATTAACTAATCCGACTTCGCCACAGCGGGCGGTCGAACTTTGCGTCACTTGTACCGTATACATTATACGACCGGGTGCTTCCGACCGGAGTACGGTGTTCCAGATCCATCTGCGCGTTTAGGTCGTGTAAACGCGAGAGCGCCGGCGAATGGATTTTTATCGAACGTGTAACTCGTTAATGACTGCCGCAGTATTCTGCGCCTACGTTTCGCTGCGTGCGATACCAACTTCGCCTCCGTCTCTTCCGTTACCGATATTACCTCGCCCACTGTTAAAGGGTGTACCTTTGCGTGTCGCTGTGGAGCGAAGCGTGTATGAACATCTTAAACGGCACTACCAACTGATTCCGCGTCAGTCCTGTAAGAGATAGAACAATAAGGAAAAAGTTAATTTTTACGCAGAACGAGCAGAAAAATAAAAATTTATGCAAGAAGTGTCGTTTCGTGTTTTAATGCGCAATGGTTGTAGAAAATAGTGATTTCGAGGCAACGATTTAGTCATCCTCGCCTGAGAATGTACGAGGGGCGTTCAGTATACGTGGGGGAGTTGGAAAATAAGTTTTCCCTGTCGACTGCGGTTAGAGTTGTGCGTGATAGGAAAAAAAGAGAATGAGATATTAAAGATAAGACATATCTTTATTTTTCTACATAATTTCCAAGCACATTGAGACATTTCTCATACCGCTTTATAAGCTTCAAAAAGCCTTCCAGAAAAAAATCAGGGCGTTCCATACGGAAGCAGCGTTGAACGGCTTGTTTGACTTCAGCATTGCTGCCAAAGCGCCTTCCGCCGAGAGTCTTCTTCAAAGCAGGAAACAGATAGAAGTCACTTGGTGCGAGATCCGGGCTGTAAGGCGGATGGTGTAGCCGCTCCCAACCAAGAGTTTCAATATGGTTTTGCGTTGCCGTCGCCGTGTGTGGTCTCGCATTGTTATCCAACAGCAGAACGCCAGATCTGAGGAGGCCAGGCCGCTTTTTCCGAATCACCTCTTTCAGTTTCGACAGACTGGCACAGTACCGCGCACCATTGATGGTTGCATCCTCCAGAGAGTCTAGCAGCAAAACTCCTTTAGCGTCCCAGAAGACGGTGAGTAGCACTTTACCTGCAGACGGAGTGCTCAAAAAATGGTTCAAATGGCTCTGAGCACTATGGGACTTAACAGCTATGGTCATCAGTCCCCTAGAACTTAGAACTACTTAAACCTAACTAACCTAAGGACAGCACACAACACCCAGTCATCACGAGGCAGAGAAAGGACGGAGTGCTTTTGAACTTCATTCGGACAGGTGATGACAGATGTTTCCATTCCATGGATGCGGCCTTCGATTCGGGCATGTAGTGGTGGATCCTCGTTTCATCCCCCATCACAATCCAAAACAGAAGGTCAGTGCCAGATTCGATTCCCGGCGGGGTCAGGGATTTTCTCTGCCTCGTGATGGCTGGGTGTTGTGTGATGTCCTTAGGTTAGTTAGGTTTAAGTAGTTCTAAGTTCTAGGAGACTGATGACCATAGATGTTAAGTCCCATAGTGCTCAGAGCCATTTGAACCACCAGTGCCAGATTTGTGGTAACGCACGAGCTGTTCCAGGCTTGACGCCATGCGTTGTTCCACGTGTGTCGGTGTCAGTTGGCGGGGCACCCATCCTGCTGACACCTTCCTGTATCGAAGAATGTCGTGGATGATCTTGTGAGCTCGCTCATGTCCGATTCCAAATTATGACGCTACTCCATCGATGGTGATACGACGCTTCGCTTTAATCATGTCATCCACCTTCCTTACATTTGCATCTGTAGTGGCCGTGCGCGTCCGTCCAGGTCTCGGTATGTCCTGCACTTGCTGACGTCCATCACTGAATTGCTGGCACCATCTCCGCACCATTTGCCTCGACATCACACCTGACCCATACACCTCAACAAGGCGGTTATGAATTTCTGTACCAGATAATTCACGTGCCCATTCATAGCGGATAACAGCTCTCACTTCCGCCTTTGACCACGACTCCAAAACGCACCTTCTCTCCATAGCTCCGGGAAAAGACTGAGCGGGTGGCCTCCGCTTTGCTTGATCGCAGTCGACCTCTACCCAGTGGTATATCGGTGTCTTGCACGTGCGCGTTTACCTACCGTATCGTCTTTCGCCCATATCGTACAACTCTGCCCATAGTCGACAGGGGAAACTTATATTCTAACACCCCCTCGTATAATGCAACATTTTTTAAATTAGGTTCGCTTTATTCACGATTCCACTAACACCATACTAGTTCCCACGCTTTTAGTTACAAAACCGTGTTTTTCAACATTATTTCTGTTCAGTGCGACGGCCGTACGCCACCTTATGGGAACGGTTTGTATGCCTGCTCTACTACTCGACGTCGGAGCCAACGTCTTGCCGTATCAATAACCTCCCATCATCCACGGTGTGTATCCCTTATTGGGCCAAACAGATGGAAGTTGGAATGTGCGCTATCCGGGCTGTAGGGTTAGTGAGGAAGGACAGTCCGAAGAAGTTCAAAATGGTTCAAATGGCTCTAAGGAGGTCACACACATCTATGCCCGAGGCAGGATTCGAACTTGCGACCTTAGCAGCAGCGCGGTGCCGGACTGAAGCGCCTGGAACCGCTCGGCCACAGCGGCCGGCTATGAAGTTCGGTGAGCTCCTCTCGGGTGCGCAGATTTGTTTTTTCATGGAGAAGGAGAAGTTCGTTTGCATTTATGTTGCGACGCACACGCTGAAGTCGTTTCTTCAGTTTCCTGAGGGTAGCACGATACATTTCAGAACTGATCGTTGCACTATGAGGGAGGACATCAAACGGAATAACCCCTTCAGAGTCTCAGAGGACCGTCGCCATGACTTGACCGATGGTGCGGCTTTGAACTTTTTCTCCGGAGGAGAGGTGGTATGGCGCCACTCCATGGAATGTCGTTTTGTGTCAAGTTCGAAGTGATGAACCCATATTCATGGCCAGAATATTCTCTCGATCAGCCTCGCAACGTGCAAGCAATTGTACACAGATGTCCCGTCGTTGCTCTTTATGATCTTCTGTTAGGCGGCAAGGACTCCAGCGGGCACACGCCTTCCTGTACCCCAACTGGTCGTCGAGTTTATCGACACTTCCAAGAAAGACGTCCAGTTGAGCAACAAGGTCTTTTATTGTGATACATCGGTCAGCTCGGATGAGAGTGTCCGCACGTTCCAACGTTGCAGGAGTCACAGCTGTGTGCAGCCTGTCGGCAAGTGGGAGATCGATCAGGTTTGCGACAAATGCCTCGCCCGACGACTAACTGTGCTTTTGTTCACTGCCAGATCTCCGTAAACTTTCTGCAAGCGCCTACGAATATCAGCGGTGCTCTGGTTTGCCGCCAAAAGATACTCAATGATAGCTGTCTGCTTTGAACACACCTTCGTTACATATGCTTGCGTCATATGGCTGCGTTAGTAAAATGTTGTGGCGTGAATGGGACAATGTTATCGTTTATTGGTGGATTGCGTAGCAGAATTTCCGTGTGATGTCTAAATGCGTTTCAGATTTCGATAATCAGCTTGCTGTTTTGTTTGCTGTCTGCATGGCATACTGCGTGGCGAATAGAAAGCTACTAGCACTCTTCGCTTTAAGGGGAACAAACATAATGCAGACTCGATAGTTAAATTCCTAGTATGAACTGCGGAGCTGAAGTAGATTTTAGAATATGAAACATGCAAAATGCTGTGAGAAAAAAAATGTAAAGTACTTTCTTTCAAAATGGAAAAATTATGGAATATCATCTCTAGCCGAACAAATTCTTAATTCGTTTTTACGTAAAACCATACCTCATTGTCAGATTTAGCTACATATGAAAATATCTAGCGTATTTTTTTAGCAGGTGCGCCCGAAATGTCAACAGTAGGACTGTAGGTAATGCTAAAGTAAACAAGCCCCGAAAAAAGTCACATGCGCAAAAAGTTGCTGTGCAATATCTATTGCAATTTGCGAAATACGAGGGCAGTTCAATAAGTAATGCAACACATTTTTTTTCTCAGCCAATTTTGGTTGAAAAAACCGGAAATTTCTTGTGGAATATTTTCAAACATTCCCGCTTCGTCTCGTATAGTTTCATTGACTTCTGACAGGTGGCAGCGCTGTACGGAGCTCTTAAAATGGCGTCTGTAACGGATGTGCGTTGCAAACAACGGGCAGTGATCGAGTTTCTTTTGGCAGAAAACCAGGGCATCTCGGATATTCATAGGCGCTTGCAGAATGTCTATGGTGATCTGGCAGTGGACAAAAGCACGGTGAGTCGTTGGGCAAAGCGTGTGTCATCATCGCCGCAAGGTCAAGCAAGACTGTCTGATCTCCCGCGTGCGGACCGGCCGTGCACAGCTGTGACTCCTGCAATGGCGGAGCGTGCGAACACACTCGTTCGAGATGATCGACGGATCACCATCAAACAACTCAGTGCTCAACTTGACATCTCTGTTGGTAGTGCTGTCACAATTGTTCACCAGTTGGGATATTCAAAGATTTGTTCCCGCTGGGTCCCTCGTTGTCTAACCGAACACCATAAAGAGCAAAGGAGAACCATCTGTGCGGAATTGCTTGCTCGTCATGTGGCTGAGGGTGACAATTTCTTGTCAAAGATTGTTACAGGCGATGAAACATGGGTTCATCACTCCCTGCCGCCGTTGGATAAGCAGCTGAGCAGCAAGTCGTATACTCCTAGCTCACTCATTTGTTACATAGTTTAATTCTTAATTTCTTTGCGTGTTTTTGGTTCTTGCATTGTTTAATTCATAAATTTCGGGCGTATTATAGTATTTGAGAGTGTAGCATCGTGTTTTAGTACCTGAATAGTGTAATTTCGCTTAGTCTCCTTCCGCCGCCGAGCAGTGTCAGCAGTGCGCAAGTATCAGCATTACTGCATTTACTAGGCAATCTTGTATTTTAATAACCGTTTAAATTTTGTCGATTTGTTTACGCTCTCTGTAGATTAGTTCAGACGTTCTTAGCAAAACAGTTTTTAGCATGGATAGGGACTGCAACTGCTGTGTTCGGATGCAGGCTGAGTTGGCATCCCTTCGCTCCCAGCTTCAGGCAGTGTTGGCTTCGGTCACACAGCTTGAGGCTGTTGCCAATGGGCATCACTGTGGGGGTCGGGATGGGGGTTTGTCGGGGACGGCCAGCTCGTCCCACGCATCCCCTGATCGGACTACGACTGTGGTTGCCCGGGATACTGCCCGCATTGAGGCTGATCCCTCACCTATGGTAGAGTGGGAGGTCGTTTCAAGGTGTGGCAGGGGGCGAAAGACATTCCGGAGGGCTGAACGGAAAGCCTCTCCAGTTTGTCTGACGAACCGGTTTCAGGCTCTGTCTCAGGCTGATACTGATCTTCGGCCTGACATGGCTGCTTGTCCTGTTCCAGAGGTTGCCCCTCAGTCTGCAAGATCCGGGCAGTCGCAGAGGGTGGGCTTACTGGTAGTTGGGAGCTCCAACGTCAGGCGCGTAATGGGGCCCCTTAGGGAAATGGCAGCAAGAGAGGGGAAGAAAACCAATGTGCACTCCGTGTGCATACCGGGGGGAGTCATTCCAGATGTGGAAAGGGTCCTTCCGGATGCCATGAAGGGTACAGGGTGCACCCATCTGCAGGTGGTCGCTCATGTCGGCACCAATGATGTGTGTCGCTATGGATCGGAGGAAATCCTCTCTGGCTTCCGGCGGCTATCTGATTTGGTGAAGACTGCCAGTCTCGCTAGCGGGATGAAAGCAGAGCTCACCATCTGCAGCATCGTCGACAGGACTGACTGCGGACCTTTGGTACAGAGCCGAGTGGAGGGTCTGAATCAGAGGCTGAGACGGTTCTGCGACCGTGTGGGCTGCAGATTCCTCGACTTGCGCCATAGGGTGGTGGGGTTTCGGGTTCCGCTGGATAGGTCAGGAGTCCACTACACGCAACAAGCGGCTACACGGGTAGCAGGGGTTGTGTGGCGTGGGCTGGGCGGTTTTTTAGGTTAGTTGGCCTTGGGCAAGTACAGAAAGGGCAACAGCCTCAACGGGTGCGGGGCAAAGTCAGGACATGCGGGGACCAAGCAGCAATCGGTATTGTAATTGTCAACTGTCGAAGCTGCGTTGGTAAAGTACCGGAACTTCAAGCGCTGATAGAAAGCACCGAAGCTGAAATCGTTATAGGTACAGAAAGCTGGCTTAAGCCAGAGATAAATTCTCCCGAAATTTTTACAAAGGTACAGACGGTGTTTAGAAAGGATAGATTGCATGCAACCGGTGGTGGAGTGTTCATCGCTGTTAGTAGTAGTTTATCCTGTAGTGAAGTAGAAGTGGATAGTTCCTGTGAATTATTATGGGTGGAGGTTACACTAAACAACCGAACTAGGTTAATAATTGGCTCCTTTTACCGACCTCCCGACTCAGCAGCATTAGTGGCAGAACAACTGAGAGAAAATTTGGAATACATTTCACATAAATTTTCTCAGCATGTTATAGTCTTAGGTGGAGATTTCAATTTACCAGATATAGACTGGGACACTCAGATGTTTAGGACGGGTGGTAGGGACAGAGCATCGAGTGACATTATACTGAGTGCACTATCCGAAAATTACCTCGAGCAATTAAACAGAGAACCGACTCGTGGAGATAACATATTGGACCTACTGATAACAAACAGACCCGAACTTTTCGAATCTGTATGTACAGAACAGGGAATCAGTGATCATAAGGCCGTTGCAGCATCCCTGAATATGGAAGTTAATAGGAATATAAAAAAAGCGAGGAAGGTTTATCTGTTTAGCAAGAGTAATAGAAGGCAGATTTCAGACTACCTAACAGATCAAAACGAAAATTTCTGTTCCGACACTGACAATGTTGAGTGTTTATGGAAAATGTTCAAGGCAATCGTAAAATGCGTTTTAGACAGGTACGTGCCGAGTAAAACTGTGAGGGACGGGAAAAACCCACCGTGGTACAACAACAATGTTAGGAAACTACTGCGAAAGCAAAGAGAGCTCCACTCCAAGTTTAAACGCAGCCAAAACCTCTCAGACAAACAGAAGCTAAACGATGTCAAAGTTAGCGTAAGGAGGGCTATGCGTGAAGCGTTCATTGAATTCGAAAGTAAAATTCTATGTACCGACTTGACAGAAAATCCTAGGAAGTTCTGGTCGTACGTTAAATCAGTAAGTGGCTCGAAACAGCATATCCAGACACTACGGGATGATGATGGCATTGAAACAGAGGATGACACGCGTAAAGCTGAAATACTAAACACCTTTTTCCAAAGCTGTTTCACAGAGGAAGACCGCACTGCAGTTCCTTCTCTAAATCCTCGCACAAACGAAAAAATGGCTGACATCGAAATAAGTGTCCAAGGAATAGAAAAGCAACTGGAATCACTCAATAGAGGAAAGTCCACTGGACCTGACGGGATACCAATTCGATTCTACACAGAGTACGCGAAAGAACTTGCCCCCCTTCTAACAGCCGTGTACCGCAAGTCTCTAGAGGAACGGAGGGTTCCAAATGATTGGAAAAGAGCACAGATAGTCCCAGTCTTCAAGAAGGGTCGTCGAGCAGATGCGCAGAACTATAGACCTATATCTCTTACGTCGATCTCTTGTAGAATTTTAGAACATGTTTTTTGCTCGCGTATCATGTCATTTCTGGAAACCCAGAATCTACTATGTAGGAATCAACATGGATTCCGGAAACAGCGATCGTGTGAGACCCAACTCGCCTTATTTGTTCATGAGACCCAGAAAATATTAGATACAGGCTCCCAGGTAGATGCTATTTTTCTTGACTTCCGGAAGGCGTTCGATACAGTTCCGCACTGTCGCCTGATAAACAAAGTAAGAGCCTACGGAATATCAGACCAGCTGTGTGGCTGGATTGAAGAGTTTTTAGCAAACAGAACACAGCTTGTTGTTATCAATGGAGAGACGTCTACAGACGTTAAAGTAACCTCTGGCGTGCCACAGGGGAGTGTTATGGGACCATTGCTTTTCACAATATATATAAATGACTTAGTAGATAGTGTCGGAAGTTCCATGCGGCTTTTCGCGGATGATGCTGTAGTATACAGAGAAGTTGCTGCATTAGAAAATTGTAGCGAAATACAGGAAGATCTGCAGCGGATAGGCACTTGGTGCAGGGAGTGGCAACTGACCCTTAACATAGACAAATGTAATGTATTGCGAATACATAGAAAGAAGGATCCTTTATTGTATGATTATATGATAGCGGAACAAACACTGGTAGCAGTTACTTCTGTAAAATATCTGGGAGTATGCGTACGGAACGATTTGAAGTGGAATGATCATATAAAACTAATTGTTGGTAAGGCGGGTACCAGGTTGAGATTCATTGGGAGAGTGCTTAGAAAATGTAGTCCATCAACAAAGGAGGTGGCTTACAAAACACTCGTTCGACCTATACTTGAGTATTGCTCATCAGTGTGGGATCCGTACCAGGTCGGGTTGACGGAGGAGATAGAGAAGATCCAAAGAAGAGCGGCGCGTTTCGTCACTGGGTTATTTGGTAACCGTGATAGCGTTACGGAGATGTTTAATAAACTCAAGTGGCAGACTCTGCAAGAGAGGCGCTCTGCATCGCGGTGTAGCTTGCTCGCCAGGTTTCGAGAGGGTGCGTTTCTGGATGAGGTATCGAATATATTGCTTCCCCCTACTTATACTTCCCGAGGAGATCACGAATGTAAAATTAGAGAGATTAGAGCGCGCACGGAGGCTTTCAGACAGTCGTTCTTCCCGCGAACCATACGCGACTGGAACAGGAAAGGGAGGTAATGACAGTGGCACGTAAAGTGCCCTCCGCCACACACCGTTGGGTGGCTTGCGGAGTATCAATGTAGATGTAGATGTAGAACCTGAAACAAAACGGCAATCAATGGAGTGGCGCCAGACCCAATCCCCTACCAAGAAAAAGTTTAAAGCCATACCCTCAGCCGGTAAAGTCATGGTTACAGTCTTCTAGGACGCTGAAGGGGTTATTCTGTTCGATGTCCTTCCCCATGGTCAAACGATCAACTCTGAAGTGTATTGTGCTACTCTTCAGAAATTGAAGAAACGACTTCAGCGTGTTCGTAGGCACAAAAATCTGAACGAACTTCTCCTTCTTCATGACAACGCAAGACCTCAAACAAGTCTTCGCACCCGAGAGGAGCTCACAAAACTTCAGTGGACTGTTCTTCCTCATGCACCCTACAGCCCCGTTCTCGCACCGTCGGATTTCAATATGTTTGGCCCAATGAAGGACGCAATCCGTGGGAGGCACTACGCGGATGATGAAGAAGTTATTGATGCAGTACGACGTTGGCTCCGACATCGACCAGTGGAATGGTACCGTGCAGGCATACAGGCCGTCATTTCAAGGTGGCGTAAGGCCGTAGCATTGAATGGAGATTACGTTGAAAAATAGTGTTGTGTAGCTAAAAGATTGGGGAATAACCTGGTGTATTTCAATGCTGAATAAAACAACCCCTGTTTCAGAAAAAAATGTGTTGCATTACTTATTGAACTGCCCTCGTATATTCTCCGTTTACTCTGTGTTTGCATTTGAAGAAGGATTCATTCATACTGTAAATGGTATTTTTTGCGCGTAAAATCATGTAAAATTTACCGCATTTTGTCACCCTTATCTGATTTCGAGATGTATTTGCTGGGCTCTACTTAAAATCTGATGACTTCTATGGTACGCAGAAGAGGGATGTAAGCATAGAAAGGACTGACACCTGGCGCATTGTTGAGTTTCATTTATGAATGGTCTGTCGCTTTTACTCTCTCTCTCTCTCTCTCTCTCTCTCTCTCTCTCTCTCTCTCTCTTCATAGCCTTGGACCAGGTTCATTCAGTATCACTATTTTTTTACCTTTGATAATCAGCTCATCTTATGGCCGACTCTATCACCAATCTCTCCAATACCCTGTCCGTCCTCTCGTAAACGTTTTTCTAAGTATTCCTCCATTCCTCCCTCCATTTCCAAATAAGATGCTGATGGATACTTTTTGGATAACGTTGTAGTTCTGTAAGAGATGGTAATGGACTAGTGTCATCATTTCAATGGAATGGACTGTGCCTCTTCAGAGAAGCTATAAGATAAATATCAACGAACGTTTAAAGAGGGTAACATATTGTACTCGAATTAAATCAGGTGCTGCTGAAGGAATTAGAGTGAGAAATGTTTTAAATGTGATTTTGCTATTTGGTAGAAAAGTACTGATGATGGCCCGAAGTAGAGAGGATACAGAAAGCAATCCGTTCATTAAAAAGAGAAATTTGTTAAGTTCGAATACCAGTTTACGCTCTAGGAAATTTTTTTCTGAAGAGATTTGTCTGGGATGTAGCCATGTACGGAAGTGATACCTGGAAGCGAAGCAGTTCATACAAGCAGGGAATAGAAGCTTTTGAAATGTGGTGCTACAAAAGAATACAGGAGATTAGATGGGTAGCTCGCATAACTAACATAAAGGTACTGATTCGAAACGGGGAGAAAAGGAATTAATGAAACAACTTGACCAAAGAGAGGGATCGGTTGATAGGACACATCCTTGAGATACCAAGGAGCCGTCAGTTTGATAATGGAGGGAAATATGGGAGATAAAAGCTGTTGACGATGAGGACATGATTGCAGCAATCGTGTCCAAATGGACGCTGGGAGGCGTACTTATGCATGGAGAGGCCTGCACGGGGTCTACTTCCTTGCAGAACTGCATCAAACCCCTTTCCTTCTGCCTGTACACCGATAAAGTAGTATGGTGACATGAACTGCTGTGAGTTTGTAGGATTATAACTCACTCAAACGCGCTTGCTGGACACGCAAGAATAATTTAAAAAACCATTGGGATTGATACTGACTGCTGTGTTCCTATCCTTCCTTGTAATATACAGTGCTGTGCACGGCGGGTCGGTATGGAATCAAAGCCGGTGCATCAAACCAGTTTTTGGAGAGGAGACCACAACAGCCACTTCTGTGGTATTATGCAGAATCATGAAGAAATACAGGATTTTAATTAGCACTCTGCGCTCTTGAATCTCAGACTGATAAATTAAAAGCTGCGTTGACGGATCGAGTCTCCAATTTCCTTTCCAAGGAGCCTGCACCTTGCATGAGGAAGAAGAGCGACATATTTTATTTTAAGTACAAGTTTTTGCTGCACTATTTATTTATTCACTCGTAGTGATACAAGTCACACGAAGAGCTCGTTTTGGTGTTTTGCCCTTATCAAGTGTACCTTCGAAGATGGTATAATAGATACAATATTATCCGTTACGTCTATGGTAGTTTGTCTGTACATATCGCACCTTATGCTTACGACTTTAGGGTATGACGTGGTCCGTATAACGTCTTGGAGCATAAATGTCGGTTGTCTTTTTGTTACGAAATGATCATATCATTTGTATGTTTACATTTTTATTTGGGTGATTTTGTAAAGTTATTTTTGACAGATTCGGCTGCAGCGATGCCGTATGTTTCAGTGGAATTGCTATTTCGCGGAAAACCAGTGATTACATTTAACTTTTCATAGATAGTATTTTGTAGTTTTGACGCAAATGATGAGAGTTCTATGTTTTCTGTTCATTTATTTACCCTTTCTTCTTTTATAATTCGATTAAAATTTTAGAGTTAATTTAAGAATACCTCGAAAATTTTATCTGCATTATAAAAGCAAAAGGTAAATTATTTGCGATAAACACAAAAAAATAGAATACTTATCATTTACTTAAAAACATGGACGTAAAAAAGGAGATGGCACTGTAGACCGTGGAAGTTGAAAAAAGAAGGGAGAGAGCACTATAGAGATATGCTGTGCGTGGTTTTGGAGCCAGAGTGGGCGAAGCCTGCCGCTATCTCAAACAGCCCAAAACATTAGCAGACTACTGTTTACGTTTGCTTCTTGTTCATTATTTCTGTCGTGTGCACGCAACAACTCTTTCATATACTAAAACTTACAGTGCTTACATGAATAACGTAGTGTCAGGAATACAATTTCGAACGTTTTCCTGTTCTAAAATGAGTATTTGCTCTAGCAATACAACACATTTGGTCTCGTTAATGTAACTTGTTTTTTGTTGATATTTTTCGAACAGCCTGGAAGAGAAGGAGGTGAAACGCATGCTTTCATAATCCATTTAATTCCAATTTGATGTTTTTGAGACGAAAGCAAATGAAGCTGAAACTCCAAAACCAAGCTTGTTTGCTTAATGGCACTGCGCCTTGTTCATTACATTTTCGGCTGTCAGCTCGTTCGCACAACAGTTTTAATGTTCCATTTGCAGAACACTTTCCTACGTGTTCTTTGCTAGCCCATAGATGTGTGCAACGAGGAAAGAAGCAAGGTATACTATCGTGTCTTGTGCATGTCCACAAAGTGAACGATTATTGAAAAATCAAACACACAGAACTGCTTAGAGGTATGCCTCCATGCAGAATAGAGTTCCTATTTTATTAGATTTTGAGTGCATTAGTTTCACTGTAGTTTACACATCTTCTCACTTTGAAATCTTACTTAGGATGTATCATTCAGTATGTGACCAATAATAGTGATTTACAAGGTAAAATAGCGATATAATTTTTTTAAACATGTGCCAGTATTATGCAATACTGGAAATAAGATTAGGGAAACTGTCTCAAACGCTTAGACCCCGTAAAATATACATTTTTCTTTGACAAGTAAGCAAATCATTTTTTAAGTAATTATAGCCTAACCCTTGTAACGTATAGGCCTACCTTTCCATCAGTAGACTATTTACTTTTTGCTGGAATGTTTCTGGACAGTATGTCTGTCAGTTTCACAGGAATAACCAAACATATCAAATTGTAATGTGCGTCTGTTTTGATCATCTGCTTCGTTTTACTTTTGGATTTCATTTTGAGGTTCTCTAAGTATATAAATATATACCACGCTTCATGAGACCTGTAACTAGTTAGTTGTTTGATGTTCCACGTATCATTTGTACGATAACTCGTAACGATGTGGAACGAACCATTTTATAATAACACCAATTTTTTTTGTAAATGTGGCTCTATACTGATCTTTTATTAATATTTTCGTTTTTTAATTAAAAATAGAAGTGTTAGTCAGGGATTCCTGACCATCGCCATTCATACGTTGCGATAACAGATAGTCTACTGCGGAATAGAAGGAGTTGTAAAGAGAAATGTTTTCCGTTTAGTTTCAACTTTTACTTTGCTGTCTGTTTGGGATTTTATGTTACTGGGCAGTGATAAAAACTTTTGATTGCAGCATTGTGAACTCCTCTTTGTGCTACAGACGACCTTAATGTGGCGTAATGAATGTAACTTTTTTTCTTCAGACACTGCAATTATATACATCATTGCTCCTGTTGAAGTGCAGTGAACTATTTACAACAGACTTCATGGGGGAATAAATATACTGTGATGCGGATATATTATACTCACACGCCGAGCAGCAGGCAGGCACGACGAAAAGAGTGTTCACGTAAGTCTTTGGCCAAACCCTTTTCTCAAGGAAGCAAAGCGCGCGCGCGCGCGCGCACACACACACACACACACACACACACACAATCATGGACACGAAACTTACACACACACATGACTGCTGTTAAAGCGAGAATACAGTAGTTTTTAAAGATGGAGGAAATGTGAGCAATGAATAATTATCGGCCGGAGGAATTTAGGGCATGGATGCTACACCAACAATCAGCGTGGTAACGCGGTGTTGTGCGGGGACGAGACCGTTACTACAACGTGACTCGGATTCGGAGGGTTTGCTGTTTTGAAGATAATGAAAAACACAGGAACGAAAAAAGTAAACGGCATAACTATAGTTGATTTGTACAAAAGAAAATATTGTTCAACGGCTCCACTTATGAACGAAATGTGATTCCTTTTTAACTGAATCAACTGAGAGTTCTTGGTGAAACATTGTAAATTAACTGAACACACACTCTTTTTTGCCTTGTTTCACAAATTGTATTATGATTACTGCGCAACCTAGGTTTCGGGTTATAAGCACATTTTCAAGTATAGCACTGCTTTCATAGATTATTAAGCATAGATAAACATGATGATAAGGCAAAAATACTCATCTCAACTTCTTAATGTATCGATCCTTGGCTTAATACAAACTTACTTCAATGAGCATTTTTGACAAATTACATATGTAATTACACAATTCAGTAATTACAATAACATCACTAAAAATACCTAGGAATAAAGTTGTCTTCAACCTAGAAGTTTTTTATCTACTGGTGGACTGAGACCCCATGTTTTACTTCAGTGCCGGCCGTAATGGCCGAGCGGTTCTAGGCGCTACAGTCTGGAGCCGCGCGACCGCTACGGTCGCAGGTTCGAATCCTGCCTCGGGCATGGATGTGTGTGATGTCCCTAGGATAGTTAGGTTTAAGTAGTTCTAAGTTCTAGGGGACTGATGACCTCAGCAGTTAAGTCCCATAGCGCTCAGAGCCATTTGAACCATTTTTTTACTTCAGTCTAGGAGTTGCGATGTCTAAAAGAGGTGCGTAACTGAATAGGCTTTGCTCATTTAATAATATGTGTGGAGACACTTTTCTTTTAATTTCTAGAATTTCTAACATTGAGTTTTGGCCTCTTTTCCTCTGTGTGTAAGAATTGTACATCTATTATGTATTTGTGATTTTGGTTAAGGCAATGTTCCGCAATCTCCAGCCTCTATGATGTTCTTTAAGCCCAGTCGGTCCAATATAGCAAGACTGACTCTCCCAGCGTATGATATTATAAATCCCACCTTTTCGTTGGCTGGCTGTTTGTCTTTTGCATTGAACAGCCAACTACCGATATTCTGAGGGATACAGAAAAGCGCTGAGAAACCCTCTGCCTTCAAAATGTTAGTTACCGAGTTTGACGTTTTCACTATAAAAGGTAATCTCCACCATTTCATTTCCAGTTGGTCAGTGTTGTTCAGTGGGGACAGTAGAGACCTGGCTTGCTTCTGCATCTTTTTACTTAGAATTTTGTCTATGATGTTGGGGTCAAATTCGTTATTTGTGGCTTTTGTTTTTATTATATTAAGTTCCTGGTCAAAGTCTTCCTGGAACATGGGGATAGAAAGGAGACGGTGGATCATGTGGTGGAATGCCGCATGTTTATAGTCTGTAGGATGTTGGGAGGGAGCCAGGATGAATGTGTCAGTGAAAGAATCTTTCCGATAAATTTAAATTTTATGGCTGCTGTCTATCTTTAAGCTAATGTCCAGGAAATTAAGCTAGATCCCCCTAACTCCACGCTGACCTTTATATTATAGCGCCACTGGTTCATATTTTCCACATATTTGTGGAATTGTCTATTGGAGCCTTTCCACTTACCAAGAATATCATCAACATATCTGCACCAACATACAATACGTTTTGCCGATGGCTCCTTCTTAAAAATCAGCCTCTCACTTGCCCATGAACATTTCTGCTAGTAAGGGGAATGAAGGTGAGCCCATTGCCAGACCATCTGCTTGCTTAGAATAGCTCCCTTGAAAACAGAAATAATTTTCATTTAAACAACATGCCACTGTACTAAAGATGCTCAGCTGTTCTTCTTGATTAATGTATTGCAGATAGAATGACTGTGACACAATGTCTACACAGTCTTTCGATTGAATACTTGTCATCAAGCTCTGAACATCAAAAGAGAATAATTTTACATTTGTTGGAGACTTAACATCTGTTAACTTATTAAGTAAATCTAAACTAATCTTAATGCTATATTTCGATTTGAAGTTCAGTTTCTTCTTCAAGATGTTGTTGATCCTTCTGGCGATACTGTGTACCAGAGCTTTTGCAGATACCACTGGAGGGATTGGCACTCCTGGTTTGTGGAGCTTGGGTAAACCATACAACTAGGGTGCATTTGCAAATGATCTTACAGGCCGAATAGAAAAGATGTTGGAGCACTTGCTTACTGTCTGCTTAGCCTGATCATTGTAACTAGCTGTTGGATATTTCAGTAGTCTTTGTAGCTCCACTAACTGGAATAAATCTTCTACTTCAATTGTGTAATATGTTTTATTTATCAGCACTACAGTCTCTCCTTTATCTGCCTTATTCACAATGACGTTATTGCTTTCAGTCCTAAGTCTCTTCATGGCTAACAACTCGTTCTTCCCATATTGTGCTTGTTGTTGTTGTTTCTGTGCTTACTTAATTTCTTGTATACGTTGCACTTTCGTTACTATATCTTTCTGTACGGCTAATTCCAGGTCTACACGTCGATGGTCTAACACTTGGGGTTTTGTTAACATGTTTGGAGCCTTTTGACAATAACTTTTCTTCTAATTCTGAAAGGGTTAATGCTGATAAGTTCGCGATTCTCTCTGCAAACTGGATCGACATTTTTGGGGGTTAGGGTTCTCTTCTTAATAGATAGCAACTGTTCTAACTTCTTCTTTTGACAAAAAACTTATTATAAATGATGTTTGACACTGATTCTCTAACAGTATTGTCCAACCACATAAATTCACATGGATCTAGCAAGTGACTAAGCTGCATATGTACTAATTTGAGGTGCATACTCACATTATCATGAACTCTGTGCTAATTCGACATTTATTGTTGTATCCATAGTTTTTCTGCTGCCTTCTCCACATGTCTTATGGATGCTGAGGGCTCTTTGATCTTGCTGGTAGCGTATTTGGCATAAGTTCGTAATTTAGGCACTGCTTATTAAACCATATACGAGGGCTATTCGGGAAGTAAGTTCCGATTGGACGCTAAACGGAAACCACTGCGGATATAAAAAATGTTTTAATTACAATAGTTAGCTACACCTTACAGCTGCTTTTCTACATAGTCGCCGCTCCAACTTGGGCATTTGTCGTAGCGTTGTACCAACTTTCTAATACCCTCGTGATAGAAGGCTGCCGCCTGTGTTTTCCGCCAATCCTCTACGCTCGTCTACAGCTCGTTGTCTGTGCCAAAATGTGATGCTCATAGCTAGCGGTTCATTGGAGCAGAGCTGAAACTCGGGAAGACCAAATTACCGGCTGTACTGTGGATGATCACATCCCATCGAAAACGCTGCAGGAGGATCTATATTTCCCCTGCAGAGTATGGGTGAGAATCATTATGAAGGACGAAACGCATGACAGTTATGTAATGTGGGCTGCAGGAATCAACCGAAATCTCTTATCAGGTCCTCATACTTGGCGGGAGACATTATTCTCTACGTATCTTTACGTGCTCACTATGCCCTCAAAATCGAAAAGAGCGACGTGCTGCGGTCGACAGGCATACTAGAGACACTACCAAACACATCTGTGTAAAACTTCATCAGATTTTCACAGTGATTTCCATTTCGCCACCGTTCTGAACTTACTTTCCGAACAGCCGTCGTATATTGACATTTTTTCGCCTTCGCCGTCTATAAAGCACCGTTAATGTTGATTGGCTTGCTCTCAAAATAATTTTAATGGAATCAACCGCAGGTGTTTGTGAAACATTGTAAACCACCTGAACAAACACGCTTTTTGTCGCGTTGCACAAATTTTATTATGATTACTGCACAACCTAGGTTCGGGTTATAAGCCCATTTTCAAGTGCATTACTAATTCCAAAGGTGATATGGGAAGGAGAAACATGATGATAAGGCAAAGATATGTTTCTAAAATAAACATGTCGACTTCTTACTGTATCGATCTTTGGCTTAATCTAAAAGTACTTCAATGACCATTTCTTTTTGACAAATTATACATTGAATTACGCAATTCAGCAATTACGCTAACATGACTAAACATACGTAGGAAAAAGTTATGCATCAGACTAGAACTTTTTTATTTACTGATGGACTGAGACCTCAAGTTTTACTTCTGTCTAGGAGTTGTGATATCATCTAAAATGCTACGGTCGCCGGTTCGAATCCTGCCTCGGGCATGGATGTGTGTGATGTCCTTAGGTTAGTTAGATTTAAGTAGTTCTAAGTTCTAGGGGACTGATGACCACAGAAGTTAAGTCCCATAGTGCTCAGAGCCATTTGAACCATTTGAATCATCTAAAAGAAGTGAATAATTGAATTGTGTTTAGTCATTTAATCTCCACATTTATCCCCACATTTGTTATTAAGTGAGCAAACTCAATTCTCCTCTTTTAGAGGATATGACAACTACTAGAGAGATGTAAAACTTGGCGCCTGAGTCGATCAGTAGATGAAGTCCCAGGCTGATGATAACTTTATTCCTGGGTATGTTTAGATATATCTGTGTAATTGTTGAATTGTGTAATTCCGTATGTAATTTGTGAAAAATATGATCGTTGAAGTAATTTTACCTTAACCCAAGGATTAATACATTAAGAAGTTGAGATGTTTATTTTTGCTTTATCATCATGTTTATCTTTGCTTTATGACGTTTTGAATCAGTAACGTACTTCAAAATGGGGTTCTAACCGGAAATCTAAGTTGTGCAGTAATCATAATAAATTCTGTGAAACAAGGCAAAAAGGAGTGCTCGTTTAGTTAAATATGATTCCTTTAATCCTTAGCTTATGGTCGGACCGATTATCATACCCTTAAACGACGCAAGCTGACATTTTTGATGAAACAGCTACGTTTACGTCTCCACACAATCACAGCACCAGATTCTATTTTAGGATACGACCACAAAAGTCGATAGATATCCCCAACTGGAGAAACTGGGCACATACACGTTAGAGTGACATCACAGGGAAGTATCACTGCGGCGAACCGTGTAAGTATAAATGCTGTGAACCTAATATTTTGGGCTATGTAAGATAGTGGACGTCGGCTTCAAGTTTGTGACGTAATGACAACTCCCTTTTCTTTTACTTCCATGTGTAAAAACGACAAAATATTGTCTCTGAAAAACAACGTAATTACTGACTTCCCACGGTTTACAAGTTGCATAGTAAACATATAGGTTCGCTGGAGCCGAAATTGTCAAAAAAGCTGTCGAAAATAATTTTACAAGCTACGCATGCTTCTAACCAACAGACGACCAGCGCTGGCGCCGAGGGAGATTAAGCTGTCATCAGATCCCCACCGTCCCCTCCAATGAGATCTCGCTTGACACCACTGAAGTCGCAAGTGGCGGTGGTTTGCACGGTACAGGGCGTTTGGCTCGAAGCTATCCTTGAAGTAACCAATCTGTGACAATTCGTTGTGTGACTATGCCGCAAATTGCTGTTCAAATTGCTGCTGCAGATGGAGTGGGACGCACCAGAGCTGTACCCCGAAGACGATGGTCTTCCCTCTCGGCAGTGCCACGTGGGCGTCGGGAGCCCAGTCTTCTTGCGACGATACTTTGTCGTGAACACCGATGCCAACAATCAGATACATTGGCTAGTTTCCTCCCAAGTCATCCCGCATTATTGCAGCAGGAATATCCAGCTTCTCGTAACCCAGTTGCGCGATCTCGTCCAAACTCATTGAGCTGTTTATAATGGCGTTTTTTTCACCTTAGAGGCATTCTTGGCCAACATCAAATCACCACGTCCAGTCTCAAAGGTACACTACTGGCCATTAAAATTGCTACACCACGAAGATGATGTGCTACAGACGCGTAATTTAACCGACTGGAAGAAGATGCTGTGATATGCAAATGATTAGCTTTCCAGAGCACCTACAACGTGCTGACATGAGGAAAGCTTACAACCGATTTATCATACACAAACAGCAGTTGACCGGCGTTGCCTGGTGAAACGTTGTTGTGATGCCTCGTGTAAGGAGGAGAAATGCGTACCATCACGTTTCCGACTTTGATAAAGGTCGGATTGTAGCCTATCGCGACTGCGGTTTATCGTATAGCGACATTGCTGCTCTCGTTGTTCGAGATCCAATGACTGTTAGCAGAATATGGAATTGGTGGGTTCAGTAGGGTAATACGGAACGCCGTGCTGGATCCCAACGGCCTCGTATCACTAGCAGTCGAGATGACAGGCATCTTATCCGCATGGCTGTAACGGATCGTGCAGCCACGTCTCGATCCCTGAGTCAACAGATGGGGACGTTTGCAAGACAACAACTATCTGCATGAACAGTTCGACGACGTTTGCAACAGCATGGACTATCACCTCGTAGACCGTGGCTGCGGTTACCCTTGATGCTGCATCACAGACAGGAAAGCCTGCGATGGTGTACTCAACGACGAACCTGGTTGCACGAATGGCAAAACGTCACTTTTTCGGATGAATCCAGGTTCTGTTTACAGATTCATGATGGTCGTATCCGTGTTGGCGAGATCGCGGTGAACGCACATTGGAAGCGTGTATTCGTCGTCGCCATACTGGCGTATCACCCAGCGGGATGGAATGTAGTGCCACTGTTTACACGTCTCGGTCACCTCTTGTTCGCATTGACGGCACTTTGAGCAGTGGACGTTACATTTCAGATGTCTTACGACCCGTGGCTCTAGCCTTCATTCGATCCCTGCGAAACCCTACATTTCAGCAGGATAATGCACGACCGCATGTTGCAGGTCCTGTACGGGCCTTTCTGGATACAGAAAATCTTCCACTGCTGCCCTGGCCAGCACATTCTCTAGATCTCTCACCAACTGAAAACGTCTGGTCAATGGTGGGCGAGCAACTGGCTCGCCACAATACGCCAGTCACTACTCTTGATGAACTGTGGTATCGTGTTGAAACTGTACCTGTACACGTCATCCAATCTCTGTTTGACTCAATGCCCAGGCGTATCAAGGCCGTTATTACGGCCAGAGGTGGTTGTTCTTTGTACTGATTTCCCAGGATCTATGCACCCCAAATTGCGTGAAAATGTATTGACATGTCAGTTCTAGTATAATATATTTGTCCAAAGAATACCCGTTTATAATCCGCATTTCTTCTTGTTGTAGCAATTTTAATGGCCAGTAGTGTAACTAACGCTCACGACCGTCACAGCGTGCATTTAAAGCAGACGTGATTTCCTGATTTGCATTCTCATAGTGGCGCTAGTAGCGCCACTCTTATGCAAGTGGCGTGAAATTTTTAGGGACATCATCTTCCAGATGTAGAAACACGCCTACCAACTTCGTGGCACAACTCCTTAGTTCTGCGATTTTTGTTCCCGCCAATGTAAATTGGTTCTGCTTACGACATAAAAATGTTTATTCAAAAATGTGTACCCGTTGATCATTATGTTGGACTTTCGATACAAATAAATAAGCAGTGGCAGGATATCGCTGTTTATGCGCAGAGCGTGGCTTTTCGTACCTCGGACGCTTTAGAGAGCCAGGGACCCGGTGTCCGGCGGGGCTCGGACGCATTCCCTTGAACGCAATCCTACTTTTATCGAGTGGCGGGGGCAGCGGCGGCGTCGCAGCGCGGCGCCCCCACTCCGCCGCCTCCGCCGCCCCCGGCGCTCCTCCGCCTCCGCCGCCCCCGCGCCGCCCCTCCCCATTGTATTGCGAGGCGGGAGCGGCCGGGTCTCCCCCTTACAGGAAAGCTATTAAGGTGCGTAATGGGTGGCGAGTGGTAAGGCAAAGCGGCGCAGACACCGCATCGATTAGACGGCGGGCCTCGGCGCGCCGCGCCGCGCACAGCCGAGCAGCGCGGCTCGAGACGCTGGTCCTCGCGGCCTGACCTAGCGTAGCCGAGCCGGCATCCGCGCGCCCACACCACACAGCACCTGCTGCCTATAAAAATGTAAACATCCTCACTTCAGGGTCGCCTTTCCTACCGAGATGCCGCTAAGCAAGCGACAGCGGTCGATTAGCCTTTTTTGTGTTTATTTATTGATTTACTATAGCAGCCGGCCGGGGTGGCCGAGAGGTTCTAGGCGCTGCAGTTTGGAACCGCGCGACCGCTACGGTCGCAGGTTCGAATCCTGCCTCGGGCTTGGATGTGTGTGATGTCCATACGTTACTTAGGTTTAAGTA
The DNA here is from genome assembly GCF_021461395.2 of Schistocerca americana. NCBI lineage: Eukaryota > Metazoa > Arthropoda > Insecta > Orthoptera > Acrididae > Schistocerca > Schistocerca americana. Next base: position 239,288,090 of record NC_060119.1, on the reverse strand, counting down.
GTTCTAAGTTCTAGGGGATTAATGAACTCAGAAGTTAAGTCCCATAGTGCTCAGAGCCATTTTTTACTATAGCAGGGATGGTGGTTGCCGCAGAAACAACAGGTTTCCGGATATATCAGTTTTTTACCACATCAATTTTACCTGATGTTAAAACCGCTCAAAATAACCATTTCTGAAATAACAGACTTTCGATTTTTTATTACTAATATTTCCTGCAATAAACACAGAAATAGAATAAAGACTGAAAAATCAAGACTTTCAGTTTCAAGATACATAGAATCAAAATATTAAATTAAACAGACAAATAAAGGAACACTTATACCGTCCACCGTTCACTGCTTTTCTCGAAAAAAGTGGCTGAATATGACAAAGAATCATCAGTATTCTCCTATCGATTCTAACTTTTTGAAACAGGGCTCAAAAATCATGTTGTAATCGAGCATCGTACCACTATTGGGCCGTTGGGAATATTCAGTGTTAAAGGGTGTAAACTGAGGCTGAAGACCTCTGTTTTTCGTGTAGGTAGATAAAGGCGTTTATGTAGACACAGGCAACAGATTACCTACTTTCTATTTTTATTGTTACTTCATTGACAATACACTTCGTAAAATACTTCCAGACTAAGGGTGGTTCACAATGGTTCAAATGGCCCTGAGCACTATGGGACTTAACATCTGAGGTCATCAGTCCCCGAGAACTTAGAACTACTTAAACCTAACTAACCTAAGGGCATTACAAACATCCATGCCCGAAACAGGATTCGAACTTGCGACCGTAGCGGTCGCGCGGTTCCCGTATAGACCAGATGGGGCAAGTCCTCCACACTGCATGTACACATCTACCATCAAATACACCATGGTACGTGGTAACAGGTACATTATTCTCACAGAAATGGTGTACCAATTCTTATGTTATGTGTTTGTTGCTTGTTTGTATTGGCAATGTTACTAAAGTAACATTGATCGCTTTTCCCATTTTCTGTTACAAGGCAACATTTAAGCCATGTTTATATTACGGGTAAAAATTACTCGTTTTTTTTAAAAAAATATGTTTCTTTAAAAACAAAAAATTTTAACACTGTCGCTAGGACAACTGATATTTCGTTTTTTTACGTGCTATTAACGTCATAAAAAACAAACAAAACACTTATTATAACCAAGGCCATACAAATACCAAAAAATATCGATCTTCAAAACTAAAATATCGGTTTCGGTATTAATCGGTCAGTTTTTCGTATCCTCACACGTTGCAGCTGGTTTCCTCCAATTAGAGCGCTCTACGTCACCTCCGAACCCACCTCTGTTGCCAAACTGCCACACAGTTTACTTCCAATTCGTTGTCCGGCTTTATTTTATTTTATTTTTTTTTCGTGATGTGTTTGGATCCCAAATCCTGGGTCTGATCCCTTTATTTTGTATTTCACCGCACATAACAACCACACCAAAAACAATACACACACACACACACACACACACACACACACACACACACACCATCGCTGCTAACGAAATACACACCTTTCACAAGAGGCGATCAACGTCACATATACAGTTACTATAATCACAAAGATCGTCTGACATTAGATAAGTTCCCCATGACACTGCGTGAAGCCTAATTTTTGAAGGCTGCAATCAGTCATAAATGCAACAAACGTCTGCAGTAAAATGGCGCAGCGCAAATGTTATCGCATAAGCGTGGTGTGGGAGGTCGTGGTTCAAATTTCGTCACATGCAGTGAAATTTTTGATTTTCTAAAACTTATCAAAACACTTTATTATTTGCCCGCATCTCGTGGTCGTGCGGTAGCGTTCTCGCTTCCCACGCCCGGGTTCCCGGGTTCGATTCCCGGCGGGGTCAGGGATTTTCTCTGCCTCGTGATGGCTGGGTGTTGTGTGCTGTCCTTAGGTTGGTTAGGTTTAAGTAGTTCTAAGTTCTAGGCGACTGATGACCTCAGAAGTTAAGTCGCATAGTGCTCAGAGCCATTTTGAACCACTTTATTATTTGTATTCAATTAATTAGTCTAAATGTCGTTTCTTTCTTTCTTTCTCTGCCAAGTCATTTTTATCATCGTGTTGACTTAGTTATTTCTTGTTTTTCTTCCTGTCTTCTTTTTTCGTTTGGAATCCTATTGTGTCGCCTATGATCTGCAACCTGATGCTATCCAGGACTGCCCATCGATTGATAACGCGGGAGCCTGTGTAGCCAGCGTGAGGATAGCTTCAGGTAACCAATGACAGCAAGAAATTACAGTTTGCTTTTACCGGTGAAATGCTCGCATAGCCTTTCATTAAACGCCTTGAACAGAGAGATCGTGATTTTACTTCTGCCGCAGACTGTTGATCGAGGCCTTCTCGGATACGTTGCGTAACACGAGGTTGTGGTTAGGTTAAGGCTACAAAAAGCGGCCTAAGCCGCAGTCCAATCATTGGTCACTTTAAGTTGGCTGTCGACAGAGGATCTCGCATTTCCATCATAAATCGTGGTGGCCACTTCCAGCATTGCTCCGGTTACACATTAACAGCATTTGTGAAGTGACTCGCCGTGCCCAGATTTATGCCACAAGAGTAGAGACAGCGACTTCAGATTGGAGGGCTTTTCGCAATTTTGGAACAAATTACTTTTTTGGGGGGGGAGTTTTGGAGAAACGAAAACTTTGGGGAAGTTTCTGGGGAAGATAATTTCGGTATTGCGGAAATTGGGGAAGTATTTTATTTTTGTAGCCTTACTGCTACTGCCCTATTTTAGTTCAAACAGCACATACTCCGTTTTCTAGATATCCACTAGATCCTTCAAATTCATCGGTACACCTTTCGTTTCGTGGGAGACGGTAGGTTCACCGCAGTTGTACCTCTCCATGATATCGCTATGCCGTGTACAGGCCCAGTTTCGATCGTTTGAGATGTCTATCGACCTTCGTGGTCGTACCGAGCTTTGAGGAGACACCGTATTGGACTTCGTCGTTTGATTTGAAACTTTTATTTAGTGGGTTTTATACGTCATATAAATATATGCTGTTTCAAATACTGAGTATCACTCGCAAATGCTTTCATACTTTGTTACTACAAAATGTAAGTAATGATAAATTTGCGGTTAAGAGACTCCAGGAGATGTAAGTGAAAATCACAAACGGATTTTATTTGCTCACAGTAATGCAGCGGATGAAGCTGTCGAGATCTAGGTGGTGAGATAATGGTAAATCAATAGAATAATGAAAAACCCACGAATAAAGCAAATGTGGCGATCCTAGAGCACGTTTGTTTTATTTTCTGGTCAGACTATGTCCTTTTATTTACAAATTTAAAAAAAGATTAAGTTTATGTACTATAATGTTTTGAGTTGTACGACGATTTTGTGGCTCTGAACACGCAGCTACCCTTCTTCAAGCTGCTAACACTGTTAAAAAAATGGTTCAAATGGCTCTGAGCACTATGGGACAACATCTGTGGTCATCAGTCTCCTAGAACTTTGAACTACTTAAACCTAACTAACCTAAGGACATCACACACATCCATGCTCGAGGCAGGATTCGAACCTGCGACCGTAGTGGTCACGCGGTTCCGGACTGAAGCGCCTAGAACCGCACGCCCACAACGGTCGGACACTGTTGACAAATAATAATTTATAGTAATAGGCATGTCTAAGATATTTCGTGAGAAGTTACTGAAATGCTATAATTTTGGAGAAGTCTTTTGCCTGCTGTGGGAAATTTCGAGAACTCAGTCTGAAACGCTGAGCGGAAGAGTAAGCAGTCAGGCAAGATAATGACTGGTGCAGAAAAAGCATATGCAGTGCTTGAAATGCTTTCACTTTTATCTGCCGTAACAGTGCGATAATAAAAATCCATCAACTGCCAACTCCATTCGTCGATGGTATGCACAGTTTAAAGCTTCAGGATGCCTCTGCAAGGGGAAATCAACGGATGAGGAAACAGTTGATCGCGTGTGGGCGAGTTTAGCACGTAGCCCATAGAAGTCGACGAACAGAACAAGCAGATACCTGAATATATCACAACCGACCGTGTGGAAGTTCTTAAAAAAACTACTCAAGCTGAGACCTTACCGCCTGCAATTGCTGCAAGCCTTGACTCCCGATGACAAAGTCATACGCTTTGAATTTTCAGCACAGTTGCAACAGCTTATGGAAGAGGATGGATTTTGTGAACAACTCATCTGCAGTGACGAAGCAACATTCTTTGTGAATGGCACAGTAAACAGGTACAGTGCGAGCACCTGGGGGACAGAGAATCACCATGTTATCGTGCAGTACGTTCAAATTCAAATGACTCTGAGCACTATGGGACTTAACATCTGTGATCATCAGTCCCCTAGAACTTAGAACTACTTAAACCTAACTAACCTAAAAACATCACACACATGCCCGAGGCAGGATTCGAACCTGCGACCGTAGCAGTCGCGCGGTTCCGGACTGAGCGCCTTAACCGCTAGACCACCGCGGCCGGCTGCAGTACATTCGATATTCACCAAAAGTTAATGTGCTTTGTATAGTCTCCTAGTTTAAAGTTTATTGTCCTGTTACAGGAAACGTGTAGCTGGACATGCTGGAATATTGGCTCATGCCACAACTGGGGACCGATAATGTGGACTTCATCTACCAATAGAACGGCGCTCCACCCCACTTCCATCGTGATGTTCCTGTGTTCTTAAACAGGAAATTAAGAAACCAATGTGTGGGTGTCGACGATCAGCAGTTCACATCATGACTGCACGCTCTCCCGACCTAACCCCATGGTTTTTTTTTTTTGTGTGTGCTTTCGAATAGCTCGATAAGGATATGCTGCACCAAACGTGGGAAGATCTGGTTTATGAAGTTGGTATCTAAAGACTCAATAGAGGAAAATAAGTCAACAAAGTTTTTGAGCTTTTCTATGTGTGTGAAAATCCCTGTGTCAATATGTCAAATAATTAGCTGCAGCAAATCTGTGAAATCGCTTCAATCGTTTGTAATAACCCGTATATTTTTGGTCTTTCTGTCTTGTGCAAATTGAGCATGCAACACATAACTGAAAATATGAAAAGCATAGATTTTCCGGATTTAATCCGCACACTTGAAGCGATTGCTCACGAACAGGGAACTGTAGCTGTGTGAAATGAAATGGCATGTTGGTGGGAACGATAGGACTACGTGGAATGAGAACATCTTCTCGGTTGACGTGCTGTTCGTAAGTACTGCTTCAGTGAAGTTTGACATAAGTTTCGTGACGGCGAGCCTAATACTATTGCAAAATAGAGTGGGATTAACGTTCAGCGAAATAAATACCGATGCCCTCGATTTCGACTGACAATGTATTTGGTGGGACACCAGGAAGATCCAAAGAATTCAAATCTCAACTGGATAACTTAAGATACTGTATGTCTTCAGGACGATGTCAATCGACTTGGGAAGCAGGTTCGCCAGCATTTCGTTCATGGATGGCCCAATTGCTTGCAATGACATCGGTGTTTGTTCTTGCCAAAATAGCGTGTTTGCAAAACCATTGACACTTTTTGAACTGTCGAGAATTGCAGCATTGTCATTCTCGCAATCCGGTTTAACGGAGCACCGATACATTAATGCTGGAAAACATGCAGTTAATGTTGATATTTCTCTGCCATAAGGAAAGCGGTATTGCGACAACAACCGGTTTTTAGCTATAACTTTGTTTCAACACCAGTTTAACCTGACAATAAAAACAATCGTTTATCGGATATATCTTCTTTTTATTTTTTTAACCTAGTCAGTTTAATTTGATTTTAAAATCGATCAAAATAACCGACTTTCGGTGTTTTATTCTCACTATTTCCTGTAATAACTGCACAAATCAATCAAAGACTGAAAAATTTTGATTCTCAGTTTAAAGATACACAGAATCAAAATATTACGAGGTTCATTCAAGTTCTAAGGCCTCCGATTTTTTATCTGATTAACTACTCACCCGAAATCGATGAAAAACTGGCGTTACTTCTCGACGTAATCGCCCTGCAGACGTACACATTTTTCACAACGCTGACGCCATGATTCCATGGCAGCGGCGAAGGCTTCTTTAGGAGTCTGTTTTGACCACTGGAAAATCGCTGAGGCAATAGCAGCATGGCTGGTGAATGTGCGGCCACGGAGAGTGTCTTTCATTGTTGGAAAAAGTCACTAGGAGCCAGGTCAAGTGAGTAGGCAGCATGAGGAATCACTTCAAAGTTGTTATCACGAAGAAACTGTTGCGTAACGTTAGCTCGATGTGCAGGTGCGTTGTCTTGGTGAAACAGCACACACGCAGCCCTTCCCGGACGTTTTTGTTGCAGTGCAGGAAGGAATTTGTTCTTCAAAACATTTTCATAGGATGCACCTGTTACCGTAGTGTCCTTTGGAACGCAATGGGTAGGGATTACGCCCTCGCTGTCCCAGAACATGGACACCATCATTTTTTCAGCACTGGCAATTACCTGAAATTTTTTTGGTGACGGTGAATCTGTGTGCTTCCATTGAGCTGACTGGCGCTTTGTTTCTGGATTGAAAAATGGCATCCACATCTCATTCATTGTCACAACCGACGAAAAGAAAGTCCCATTCATGCTGTCGTTGCGCATCAACATTGCTTGGCAACATGCCACATGGGCAGCCATGTGGTCATCCGTCAGCATTCATGGCACCCACCTAGATGACACTTTTCGCATTTTCAGGTCGTCATGCAGGATTGTGTGCACAGAACCCACAGAAATGCCAACTCTGGAGGCGATCTGTTCAACAGTCATTCGGCAATCCCCCAAAACAATTCTCTCCACTTTCTCAATCATGTCGTCAGACCGGATTGTGCGAGCCCGAGGTTGTTTCGGTTTGTTGTCACACGATGTTCTGCCTTCATTAAACTGTCGCACGCATGAACGCACTTTTGACACATCCATAACTCCATCACCACATGTCTCCTTCAACTGTTGATGAATTTCGATTGGTTTCACACCACGCAAATTCAGAAAACGAATGATTGCACGCTGTTCAAGTAAGGAAAACGTTGCCATTTTAAGTATTTAAAACAGTTCTCATTCTCGCCGCTGGCGGTAAAATTCCATCTGCCGTACGGTACTGCCATCTCTGGGACGTATTGACAATGAATGCGGTCTCATTTTAAAACAATGCGCATGTTTCTGTCTCTTTCCAGTCCGGAGAAAAAAAATCGGTGGCCTTAGAACTTGAATGCACCTCGTAAATTAAATAGACAAATAAAAGGAGACTTAGCCAGTTCACTGTTCGCCGCTTTTCTCGAAAAATGATAAGTATTTCAGTATTAGCAAGAATCACCAGTATTCTCCTATTGATTCTAACTTTTTGAAACTCCGCTCAAAGATTTTGTTGTAATTGAGTATCGCACCACTATTTTGCCATTAGTGATAGTGCTAAAGGGTGAAAACTGAGGTTGAAGATCTCTGTTTTTAATATAAATTTGTCCGTTTTCAAGGGCTACAAGTAGATAAAGGCGTATTATGTATAAACAGGCAGAAGATCAGCTACTTCCTATTTTTATCGTTAAGTGTGAAAGAATTTTTAATTATTATGTTTTTTTAAAAAAGTTTATTTAAAAACCAAAAAATTTAGCCCTGTTGCTGTGGCTAATTGATATTTAGGTCTTTTGCCGGTTGTTTGTTATAACGGATGCCAAACAAATACGGAAAAATACCGGTTATTTAGAACTAAATTCTGGTATCGGTTTTACTGGTCGATTTTTCCTATCCATACTGTGAAACAACTGCGCGAAATCGACCCATTCCTATTTGAAATTGTGAGTTCCGAACATACAGACAAACATATATTTGTGTGTAGATAAGAATCTACCCTGGTAAGATTCAGGCCAACAGTCCATCTCTTATATCGAACCAGACATTCTACATTAATTGCATTAGGCCATGCAGACGCACTTGTTGTAAAGAGACTACAATACGTAGCAATATTTATAACCTAAGTAGTGCAAAATAGTAGTGTATTTTGAAATTTCCGTCTGCAGCGGAATGTGCACCGATCTGTAACTTCCTGGTAAATTAAAACTGTATGCTAGATCGGGTCTCGAACCCAACTTTTTTAAACAGGATGCACTGTGTAAACTTACCCTCCCACACATCACCAGTAAATTTTCAGTCTCTTCATTAGTTTCAGAAACTTCGATAGGTGTAAGATATACAAAAACTTTTCTTACTTACCTTCATTTTCCGTTATCTGCTGCAGCACGTCTAGGGGTAGGCGCTTGAGGTTGCAATTTTGACTTTGTAGGTTCCAGTTGACATAATAATTGACGAATTACTTTCTGTTTCTATGACTTTTTTAATTTTATCACATTCTTCTATATCACACTGACATCACAACCTCCGTTTTCATAAAACCAAAAGTCACATTATTATTGCAAAATTAAAAACACGTCCGTTTCCATCAGAGCCATGCCTACTACTACTAACTCAGTCTGCAGTACTAACACGTTCCAGAGGGTTTAGAAAACAAAAGAGTTTGCAAACTTTCCCGACAAAAGAAGAATCATCACTAAATTATATCATTGTTTTGTAAATGAATCCAGAAATAAATTTAATAATTAACGTCAGATTGTGCAATCAACAATATGAATTTTAAGTATTCCAGATATTTAGTAATTTCAAATGTTTCTAAAATAAGAATAATTTTAGCTATACAAACAGAGCTAGTAAATATCGATTGCAACAAATTAATTTCTTTTTATACGTTTTAGCCTGAAATACAACACATCGTATACAAACTAATATGAAATTCTTTCAGTGAAATAGCCTAGATAATGTTCACCTATACGAGAGATCCCTGGTATTGACTATTTCTATAAAGAAAGATAGTGTCAGAGGAGGGTGTCGCATTACAACTGGCAGCAGTGGGCGTGAGAGATGGGGTCGGAGATGGAGAGAAAGAGCAACGTTATCGATAAACTCATTCCAGAGGCGCACAGCACAAGCAGAGAACGATTTTGTATAATTATTTTCAGCCGTAATGGCTATGTTTGTGAACCGTGACTGTGTGGGATAATTATTTATTTCAAGTTTCTGCTACCAGTCACTTTTTATTTTATGCTTAATTTAACATAATGCAACGCGTTTCGAACATGTTCTGTTCATCTTTAAGTGTTTATACATACATACATACATACATAGAGAAATGTTACTTAAAAATAAACAGTCTTAAACTAGATTAATCTAGAACACTTTGTCCATTGTTTTTACTGTAGCTGCTGGTGTGGCATTTGGAGGGAAGGAGGGGGGCAGTGTATATCTAGAAATCGAAATCAGTGATGTCTTCTGCTGGTTTTCTTCTTTGTTGTTGACTATGTATATCACAGCCTGTATCGGATGCAGATAGATTTGCATCAGTTATGTGTTACGAAAACAGTGTTAAAGGCTTTTATATGACAGTTGATCACTTACAACTTCATCTTCTTGCTGCTTCACTTGCATCACTGGTGTAATGGCGGAGCTGTTGATTGACATTACACTATTGCACATTATATTTTGTTACTGATTGCCACTGCACAAATTGCTTCGATGTTATACACACAACACAAGATGGCAGACTGTAGCATGTGAGTCTGTATCAATTATTGTATCGATATTCTTGGCTCTAGTCAATTATTTACATTGACATTTCTTGAATCTATTGAGTTAGAACTGGCCTAAGACTGTTGAAGAATTTTGAGTTTTTGAATACAGTTATTTCATTAAGAATTTTACCTCCATGCTTTGTGTTATGTATGAAAATTTCCATTTCTTCCATGATATCCATTCTTTTAATTTTTTCTTAAAATTTCGAGATCGTCTTCGATTTTCAAAGGGTGGCCTTTGTCTTTAATGTGAGTTGCTACTGCTGATTTGTTACAGTTATCAAGCCTGTAGCAGTCTAAATGTTCTTTGAATCGGGTTCTGAAATTTCTGCCTGTTCGGCCGATATAATATTTATTACATTGGCTGCAGATAATTTTGTGCTCTAATCTCTTAAGCAAAGCATTTTAGAGCTTATGTTTACTATGCAATCTTCTCTTGTTTTGGTTCACACTACCTCATCACAAATATGACAAAAAAGAGCTTGCAGTGGAACAGATTTGTTTCACAGTATCGAAAATGAAGAAATATTCATAGCTCTCAGCGCATTTTAGAACCTGTGTTTACTAGACTCTTTGGCTTCGAACGATCGTTTCTATCGTAACCCTGAATACTGCCTGTTCTTCCTGGGACACCCTGTATATATGCCATCTTGTGTTGAGGTTATGGTGAGTTGACAGGTGCTTAATTCCTGATGTGAGATAGTATTATGGCAGCACACAAAGGAGCCAATGAAGTAGACGCAGCGTTTGGTAGTTTCGAGAATGTTACAGATGTAATTCATGGTCGGTTCTAACAGCCTAGAATATTTACCAATCACGCTGCGTTCGATTACACCCCAACAGTGGAGGCCCAGCAGTGTACTTATCGTATCTTGTGGAAACACACTGCCTAACAAAGAAATAGAAGCACCCGAAATGGGAAGAGGAAACAAAATGAAATTTCACAGGTTGAGAGCTATGTGATGTTATTTCAGTGATCACAAAATAAAGTCAAATTTACAAAGAAATTAGGAGTATGACAACACTTTTCAGTGTGACATTGCACCCGCTTTGCCCTGGCTGCAAGCACCGATTCGGTTGGGCAGGGTTTCACAAAGCTGTCCTACTCTCTCATGGGGCATGCTTGCCCACAACTGTTGTAACTGGTTCTTTTCCTGAGTACTAGCACTGAAACGGAGTTGTCATCCGAGCTGGTCGCACATAGTTTCCATCAAAGGCAGATCTGGGAACGTTGGTGACCACGTGAATACCTCAGCATCAGGCAGACAGTTCGTAGTCACATGCGCCGTGTGTGGACGAGTATTGTCCTGTTGAATAACGACAGCACGTTACTGTCGCTTTAGAGGTAACACCGAGAACGCAGGAACTCCGTGACAAACCGTTGCACCCTCAGAATTCTCTCGATCATTACCAGCCGTGATCTGAGTTGTACCCGATGGTTGCCCATATCATGACGCCAGGAGTAACAATGGACTCGCATTCGGGAGAACGACGGATCAAACCTTCGTCCGGACATCATGATTTAGGTGTTCCGTGATTTCCCTAAATCACTTAAGGCAAATGCCGGGCTGGTTTCTTTGAAAGGGCATAGCCGATTTCCCTCACCATCCTTCCCTAATCCGATGGGGCCGATGACGTCGCTGTTTGGTCCGCTTCCCCAAGCCAACCAACCAACCAGTAGTAACACCGCTGTGTCCCGTCAGAGCATTCAGACAATGGAACTTCTCTTCAGTTCGCCGCCATACTCACCGACGATCGTCATCCGCTGTAGTGCAGAACCGTAAGTCACCTCTGAACACAATGCGGTATCATTCATAAGCAGTCCATACTTCCTGCAGCCATTTCTGTTGTGGTGTTAACAGCGTACTACATATGGTACGGTAATTCGCTGGACCGGCTGCTGCTGGCCTACGGCGAATGTTGTGGGATGACACAGAAGCAGGGTGTATGGCAGGCGCAGATGCGAATGTGTTGGGATGTAATTGATGCACAATCCGACAATCCTCTGTTGTGGTGGTCGGGAGTGGTCGACCGAAACCTTTGCGATGAGTACGTCTGTTTTCACGTTTCCAGGCAGTCCAATGTAGGGCCACTGTCACATTCGAGTGCTCCACAAAGACAGCACGATTCGACTAGCCGGTCAAATGGAGACGTACAATGACGCCCCTTTCAATCCCTGTCAGGTGTTGATAACGCTGTCTCACACTAATACGCGCATTTCCGTGTCCTTCACAGTGAACATCTGACGCTTTTCACACCCTTTATGTACCCTATCTGACGTCGTAACAACACTAAACACAAACAACACTGATGCACTATGGCGGCCGTTCTACCTGTCACAGAGAACTGCAACCCCTAATCATTTACATTCCCGCGATGGTTTGTTCGTATACGAAATTACATTGACATCTATGTCTTCCGGGTGCTTAAGTTCTTTTTATTTCAGGCAGTTTATGTTTCGAAACTTTTCGAGATCATAGAGGCAAACGAAAGTCTTCCTGCTCCTAGATACTGTATTAACTGCTCAGCTGATATGTAAATCCAAAGTTGCATCCAAGTTCTTCACAATGTCCTGATGTAGCATTGGGATACCATCGAGAATAATGGGAGGCAATTTTTCGTGGAAGTAATAACTAATTAAAGTTTCTCAGGATGCTAAAATAACTTGAAACTTCTTCGCATTTAGTTTAAGTGTTAGGTTTTGCTACCATCTGACCACTGAAGACAGATCTGTATTTATCTGAACAGTGGTAGTATTGGTATGTTCAGTTCTGATACATAAGTAAAGATGCAGGTCGTCGGCAAAGAAATGATACTTACAGGAGAACAGAATCGACGAGATGTCCTTGACGTATGAGAAGAACAATAGTGGACACAGGACTGACCCCTGGGGCACTACAGTGAAAATATGCTTCTGGACGACCTTTCATTCCAACAGACAATACGCTGTTGTATAATTCTCGAGTACGTTTCAAACAATATCAGCGGGCTATATGAAAATGTAAGCTGTACATTTCTCGGAGCAGTATGTCAGAATTGGCAGTATCAGATGCTTTTGTTGAAATTTAATAGAGTCATTATATAGTCTCACGGTTGTCTGTGACATATTTCAGTTGAGCGGTTTTCTTAATGAGAGCAGTGTTAGCGTTATGATGTTTAGGAAGACCGGACTGATAACTGTCATGTACGTTTAATTAATGTTTGAGTTTAGTAATTTAGTTGTGAACATTATATTCTAAGGTCACAAGGCAATTGTGGATTTTCGTTCTTAGAAATAGCTCGAACTATACTTCTTTTACAGTAATGAGAGACTTCCCATTTATTATTAAAATTAAATTAGTCTCTCAAGACTGTTACTAAGCAATCTGCAATATTCTTTATCATGGTAATGCTGATCTCGTCGCTGTCTATCGCTTCAGAAAAGTTTCTCATTTTTGCTTTGGTGTTGTGCATACTGACAAAGTGCAGCGTGTGTTAGGTGAGTAGTGGCATGGTTAGATGAGTGATGTGGGTACACTTCTGGTGATGGTGGGGGAAGGGGGGTTTGAGTAGCGCGGAAAAAAAGTTAAAGCAATTTGTCAGCTAATACCTGAAAATTTGTTTCTAATTTTGTCTCACTCATTTACAAACAGCGGAGATTCTTAGATAGAATCACAGGCTCGTAGAGCTGTACACAACGGAAGGAGAGTGCCTGATTTTGAGTGACAAAATTCAGTTTTCAGCCACACGGTATGAGTTTTTCTAATTCGAATTGTATGCATAGCTTTCGGATTAGGATTATCCAAACAAGGCTTAAATATTTAATCACCGAGTAAACCTTTTAACTACGTGTAGTGCTGAGCATTTTTAGTAGATTTCTGACTATTGTTATCGGTAAACTGTCTTAATACATAGCTAAGTAAAATAAAGGCAACCTACAAATAAAGGCAACCTACAAATAAAGGCAACATTTGAAACATTATTTCTGAAAAAAGAGAGCAGGTGTTTTTGCCACATATACCCCATCCCCTCCACACACACACACACACACACACACACACACACACACAGCAGGCAGAAGAGCAGACTTCTTCATAAACATCTTGAACTACGATTTTTTGCATTTATTTGTTTACATCTTTTGTTTGCTGAGACCCTTGAAGTTGATGTTTAATTATCATGGGCCGGGACACAATGGAACTGCACTAAAAATAGCAATCAAAGGCAGATTCGTTTAGTGTTTGATGCTCATAGGAATTACTTGACTTCTCATATTCTTGGCTATTCCTGTGTAATACTAAATGTCTCCATCTCCTTCTCCATTTAAGTCATATGACTGTGGAACACGCTACCCTACAACTTTAGTCTTATCCAGGAGCAATCTTTGTTCAAGAGGTGGTTCAAGTTTTATCTGTCATCACCGGCGTAGCTTCCCTGTTAGCACATCCCAGCTGTTTCCTTCTAAACTACCTATGCTTTCCTCATGCCCTTGCATGTCTTTTTTAATCGTTCCATCTATTCTGCTAATCTTACCCCATTATTTCTCGCACTTCCTCTGACGAGCCACCTTCTTTACCACATTGATTCCTTGTGTATCTTTGGCGCACGCTTCTGTTAGCTGTCACTACTCACACTCGACAAGAGCATAATGAGAAAAATGCTTAATTTTAATAAGACTGAAATTTTAAAATTCTTTCTTTCTTGAGCCTCTGTCCCGCTCCAACGCGGGGTCGGCTTTGTTATGACCGATTTGGCAGTGTTACTTTCAGAGGGTGGCCATATGCCCTTCCTCCCGCCACCCTTAACCCCACCCCTCCCCTCCCCTGGGACGGAAGTAGTGTACCCCAGCTGTCTGCATCTAGAGTAAGTCATGAAATAGTGCGAACGTTTTCAAATGTCTGTGAGTCGTGTAACTGAGGCGGAACTTGGGGACCAGCCCGGTATTCACCTAGCGGGATGTGGAAAACCGCCTAAAAACCACATCCAGGCTGGCCGGCATACCAGCCCTCGTCGTTAATCCGCCAGGCGGATTCGATCAGGCGCCGGCGCGCCTACCTGAGTCCAGGAAGCAGCGCATTAGCGCTCGCGGCTACCCTGGCGGGTTTCAAAATTCCATGTATACTCATTACTAATACTTTTTTCATTGTAATAATAATATTTTATTGTTACTGTAATTCTCATATAGTAAACAAATTGTAATTTTGACTCATTAAGCATGTCTGGTTAGATGTGAGAGTGTTGCTAAATAAGTGCATAAATAAATAAATAAATACACTGCCTGACAAAAAAAGTGAAGCTCCCAGAACAAGAGAAACAACAGAATGAAACTTAACAGCCTGAGGGTGGTATATGGCGTTATTTCAGTGATTAAACAATCGAGTCCAGTTTACAAAGAACTTGGCACTATGAGCCCAGTTATCTCTATGATGTTGCACCTCCTCTGGTCTGGATGAATGTACTGATTCGGTTCGGTGACATAACGCCTTTGTACCCTGTCCTGAGACCAACGGGCCCACAATTGTTCTAACTTACCCTTCATATCGTGCGTACTAGCATTAGAATGGAGTTGACATCCGTGCAGTCCCACACATGTTGTATCGGAGAGCGATGTGGAGATCTCGATGGCCACGGGAGCACCACTACATCACACAGACTGTTCATAGACACACGTGACGTGTGCCGACGAGGATTGTCCTGTTGAAAAATGGCACCGCAGTACTGCCAGTTGAGAGGTAACACATGAGGACAGGACGTCCGTGACGTACCACTGTGCCACCAGAGTTCCCTCAATCGCTACCAGCCGTGACCTGAAGTCACATCCGATGGCTCCGCACACCACGATCCCGGAAGTAGACCACTGTACTTCTCGAAAGCATTGGAAGATACTCGCCGATGATGGTCATCCGGGGTAGTACAGAATCGCGATTTATCGCTGAACACAGTGCGATATCATTCATAAGCAATCCATGCTTCCTCCAGCCGTTTGTGTTGTGGTGTCAACAGCATACTTCGCATGGGACGGTAATTCAGATTTTTTGCTTTCAGCGTCAGGCTAACATTGCTTATGAAAGAAATTTATTTTCATATAGGAATGTTTTCTATCTCCGTTACTTAAGCCTTTCGGGATGTGAGGTCGTGGCCCAAGAAACTCTTTTGTTCCTCACGTTTCACCCAGAACTGCGTTGGACATTTTCAGGGGCGCTCTTCCGCCGAGTCTTGCCAACTGATTGGTTGGACGTCCGAGAGCGACATATATACTGTAAGAAAGGGGGCGTGTTGAAGTAACACGTGATAAGCAGAGATAATCCTTCTCAAAGAAAAAACTTAACTATCGATTGTCGACTCGACAAAGACAAAATTTTCTCTCCAATCTGCAGAGCTAGACAATTTTATCTTTGACAAGACGGCAACCGATAGTTATGTTTTATCTTTGAGAAGGATTATCTCTGCTTATCAGCGGAGGAGGGCCTCTGAACATGTCCAGCGCACTTCTGGACGAAACGTCAGGAACAGAAGAGTTTCTTGTAACACGACCTCACATCCCGAAGGTTTACCAGCAACTGTGTCATCCGGTTGTGAAAGCCTTCATTCTATGATCCGTTACTTAAACTTGTTGGATACGTTTGATACGACGGGTATTCAATAGGTAATGCAACACATTACGCAATTTTTGTCAGCCACTTTCAGTTGAAAAAAACACAGTGTTTGTTGTGGGAATATTTGTGCTTCAGCCTCTATAGTTTCATGAAGTCCGATAGGTGGCGGCGCCATATGAACGCTCCAACCTGGTGTCTGTAACGCAAGTGCGTTCCAGGCAGAGAGTTGTCATTCAGTTTCTTTTGGGGGAATACCAGAGCATGGCAGATATTCATAGTGAGTCATTGTGCAAGGCATCTGTCATGATCGCAAGGTCACAGAAACCTGACCGATCTCCCACGTGCCTTCTTGCCGCACACAGGTGTGACTCCTGCAGTGTTGGAACGTGCGGACACTCTCATTTGAGGTGTTACCAACCATCTTCTTCTCCATGACAACGCAAGTCTGCGCACCCGAGAAGAGCTCGAAAACTTTAATGGGGCAGATACAACAAACAGACAAACATGTAATAATTTGGCAGCGAAGAAATAACAAGCTAATGGAAGCAACAATGGCGAAACAATCGATGATGATGTGTAGAGAGCTGGAGAAGAGAACATGAAAATCTCACGCGACGCGCATGGGCTACAGCACATGTCGTCTTGTAAACCTGTTGGTGGCTGTTTCCCAACTTAATAGACCACAAGTGTCTTGTATAAAATTCTGCGTTTCGACTTCCACTACATAGCTATGCTACGTTGTAAACAATAATCGTTTACACCCGATATATACTTCACGTTGTCTCTGAGTTCGTAGGTGAAGTAGACTTTATGGAAGCATAAAATAAAATGTGGTTTTCTCATCATACTTGCGTAACACGCGTAGTAAAAATTAGGTTTTTATGTTGCATTATGAAAGTTAATGCAGCAATAATAATAATAATTAAGTTTGCAGTAATAAAGTTTTTGGTTTGAAAGATCCTTCTGAACAAATGTTTTTGAGATAATAAGTAAATATGATTTTATGGCAATCTATGTCTTTTCAAATGGAGAGGCACCGCTTTTCCTACTGAGCCAAAATGACCCACAACCCACTTTTTTTTCAGAGAAACCAAACTAGCAGGTAACGCAAATTGGAAACAACCAAACTTAAAAATGATTAGAGCCTTCCTAAATATGTTTTGTGTATGAAAGATACACGAAAATCGTTTTATATGAATTTTCTTACACTAAAAATTAAGCAAATTATTGAAAGTTAGTTGCTAAATCAAGTTGATGAAACCAAAAAATATATGAGTAACAAAAAAGCTTGCCTTATTATAAGTATGTCTTCTGCTGTTCATCGATATAATGAAGTGAGCTGATATGCCCTTTTGTTACCCCTGAAAAGACGTACCTATTAGATACAACGTAATTTTTATGTAATTTACGTAACTATAAAATACTTTTTGATTACCGGTCGTGGACGCTGAATAGCCAGAACCAAGTGCAAGAACACTTTGGAACACATGTAAGATAGGCGCGCGCAGTGAACGAAACGAACACCTGGATAATGAACTAACTAGGAGCAGTCGGCAGTGGAACAGAGACAGGTGGTCATGAGAAGAACGACGGGTGCGGCCGAGGGAGACCGAAACTGAGACGACCACGCGACCGAGGCTGGAACGAGAACTGCCGAAGTGACCGCCGCGACCGAAGTGAACTAGTGAACAATGAAACGATCGTTCCTCGTTCCCGGGAACTATAAGTAGACCGCCGCGACCGAAGTGAACTATGAACCGATCGTTCCTTGGAATTCGTTCCTCGGTCCTTCCGTTCATCTTGGTGAACCGTTCCTTTGCACCCGTTCTTTCTGGAACTACCCATCTCTAGTGTAGAAGTCGTTTTAGGTGTAATTCCTCATCGCTCCAGCACACGCAGAAGAGGGAGGAGTTGAAACCAGCAGCCCGAGCAACACACGGGCTGGGAGCGGGTGTTTAGCAGGTGGCAGTGGAGGCTGTGTGTGTGAGAGGTGCCCCAAGGAGGGGCGGGCAGCTCGGCGTCGCCCGCGGCCAATCGATACACTGAGAGCGGGGCGCGCTGACCCTCCCAGGTGACACGTCGGCGAGGCGCCTCCTTAGCGGCAGGCCACGCCGCAACACGCCACTGGCCGGGGCGTCGCCACCGGTCCGCGTCGACAGTTGGGGCGGCTGGACGCTGCCTGTTATAGGCACGGACTGGAGGCGCACGACGGTGCCACAATTTGTATCATTCTATAGGCCCCCGTAAACGATCAAACAGTTTGTCAAATTTTCTATGTTTGTCAGCTTTTTGACCGCGTATGGCGCTGTTTTAAATGTTTGTCAGACACAGAGCGTATTTAATGTGTTTGAGGGAAATTGTGGCTGACGGGAAATTTGACAAGATGGCAGGTGTTTGTGGCGATGTTTCGCTGCATATGTTTAATTAAAGAGAATTCTGTTCCGCTACCTGCTTTTGACCGCATGTGGCGCTGTTTTAAATGTTTGTCAGACACAGAGCGTGTTTGATGTGTTTGAGAGAAATTATGGCTGACGGGAAATTTGACAAGATGGCAGGTGTTGTTTGTGGCGATGTTTCGCTGCATGTTTTCAATTAAAGAGAATTCTGTTCCGCTATCTGTTAAAGGCGTGTTTTTTCTAGGTTTGTCAGCTTTTTGACCGCATGTAGCGCTGTTTTAAATGTTTGTCAGACACAGAGCGTGTTTGATGTGTTTGAGAGAAATTATGGCTGACGGGAAATTCGACAAGATGGCAGGTGTTGTTTGTGGCGATGTTTCGCTGCACATGTTCAATTAAAGAGAATTCTGTTCCGCTACCTGTTAAAGGCGTGTTCTAGAGGTGCAGGACGGTGCGACAATTTGGAACATTCGAAAGACCCTCATAAATGATCAGTTTATCGAATTTTTCTAGGTTTGTCAACTATTTGACCATATCCAGAGCTGCTCGAAATGTTTGTGAAACACAGTGTCTTTGAGAGAAATTCTGACTGATGTAAAATTTGACGAAATGGCCGGCGTTGTTTGTGCCGAATCTTTCGCTTCGTATGTTTACTGAAGAAGTTTTTATTCCAATTTATCTCAATGTATCGCAAATTTCCACAACTGTTCAAATGGTTCAAATGCCTCTGAGCACTAGACTTAACTACTGAGGTCATCCGTCCCCTAGAACTTAGAACTACTTAAACCTAACTAATCTAAGGACATCACACACATCCATGCCCGAGGCAGCATTCGAACCTATGACCGCGCGGTTCCAGACTGAGGCGCGTAGAACCGCTCGGCCACAACGGCCGGCTCAACAACTGTGGAAACCACGATCAAGGATGAAAACAAAATAGCACTAGGAATTACCAAGATAGTAGAAGTGTAACATCTTTCCCATATGTTAGGCAAGAAGAGCTTAAGAAGAAAATCAATATTCTACCCATAACATAAAAGCGGCAGTGCAATAAAATTTTGAAAAATCAAAGCTCTCCGGTTCTTCAGTGGACGATGTAGACTAGATGCTCCCAAGTTGTGGTATTTCAATGAAGGGACCAAGTAGGAGAGAATAAATTTTCGCATACTTGTGTCTTTCTTTTGCAATGTGAGGACGAAATAACTCTAAACAACTTATTGAAAATTTCGCTGTCTGTTGGGAGAAAGTTGATGAAATTGTCGTGTTCCGAGTGTAACTTTTCCTTTAACAGATTTTCATGCGTATATTTTTCTCTCTTTTGAACCATTCCCTGGGCCACTCTCGTGTTGTCATCTTCAACTTCTTCTTCTTCTTTAAACAGTCCCAGAGTCAATGTCCGAAATGTTTTACCTGCGTTTGTAGCCATTCCCACTAGTGACAAGATACAGGATACACGAACAGCGTCTGATTTTGAAGTGAGGTTACATCGAAAGACTTTCTTTGTTTGTGTACGGGCTTGTTGACAAATCCGTGCGAATTTGACAAACAAGTTTGATCATTTACGAAGGCCTTAAAGGCTTTTCATTCGACACTTATTGTAGGAGCCCCCGTGGCACAAGTCGGCTTAATGTCGTGCGCCATAGAGAGCCTGTATACAGAGAGAGTGGCCATAGGTGAAGTTGCCCGTGATTGGTTGATTAGCTTTGGCAGAAAAATGGCGCCAAACGTCTCTCGCGTTTCGTATGTTCACCGTGCTTTTGAGTTGAATTGGAGTTCGGAGGACTTTTGGAAACGATTAAAAGGTATTTGAATTATTGAGAGACATGTTATGCGTTGTGCATGCATATTCGATTTAATTGTATATCGTTTTTAGTACGTAATTAGCGTTTGCGATCTTAAATACGAGTTGAAATAATGAAGCATTTTGTGATGAAGTCGCTAGGCCTACATGTTTGAAGTAAACACGTCAGTAATTGTACAGTATTGTTTTTGACATCTGTAATTCGTTCTGCATACGGTCGTAAACGATGCCAGGTTGTGCTGCATTTGGTTGTTCCAATAGAGGCGAAAGTGGATTTCGCATGTTAGCATTTCCACGCAATGAAGAAAGAGGAAAGCAGTGGGCAGTTGCAGTCAACAGGGCTGACATAAATCAAACAGGAGCCTTGTGGAAACCAACTAATTACTCTATGCGAAGTAAGTCGTTTTTGCTTTTTACTACATATAAAACAACTTGCAATATACATAGTTAAATGTGAAAACAGACCTGCAAATTGGCTGTGCGAAAATTATTATAACACATTATTCTTATAAACAAAGGAATTTAACGAATGATTCCGCTATATTGTCTTGTGCTTTTGATTCGGTCATTCAAAAGTCCCGCCCGCAGTTTGGCAGAAAAATGGCCGCCGTATCGTCCGGTTGGCCACTCTCTCCCTATACTGGCTCTCTAGTGCACCACGGTGCTGCGCGCCTCACCACACGTCAGCCACAGCGCTGAAATATTGCCGTGCCCGGTATCGGTCATTCGACTTAATTTCATACTTCCGTGCGATGCGGTTTTAAGGTGCTTGTTTTCGTGCAGAGCAATAGCGTGCTTGGAAAATAAGCACACTAAACAAAAAAAGACACCCACAGTAGTGAATACGGTAATATCGTGCAACACTGCCACTAGTCGTTATAACGCTCTCACTTTGGCGAGGAAGATGGTCGAGGTATGCCATTTCCAGTTGAAGCCGCTCGATTAAATCCTGTAGACGTACCAAATTGCCGAAGTTGATTATTGCACTGTCTCATCAAAAGCGTCCGGCCACCTATTCGTCGACATTAATATGGGGTGTTTCCACCATTAACCTTTATGATGGCTTGAACTCTGCTGCGGATACTTTCAGTGAGGTGTCTGAATGTCGAGGAATGGCAGTCCTTTCTTCCTCAATAGGGGAAACCAGAGAAGATACTGATGTTGGGCGCTGGGATCTGGAGCTTTCTTTGTATGCAATGTTATAGTGGGTGCACATAGGAGGACGCATGGGAGGCGATGTAGAGTATCAAGGAAATAGTGTACCACGTGACACACCAGCTAAAAGCGTCACTACTGCACGTTCCTTGTGCCTGTGCTTCGGGATGCACGTACAGCGTTTAGCGTTGGTCTATGTACTAGCGTAGGTATGGCGAGGCTCGTTAGCCACTGTGCTGTTGACTGTTGGTGGGCCCGGACTTAACAAGTATTAGCGGGAGCGCTGGTTTTCGATAGAGTCAGAAGCAGGCGCAATATTCTCTTGTGCATCACAATCCAGTCATGTCCGAAGGAACAGACATCACCTATATAATTAAGGCGAGGCTGGCCAATGATACCTCCAGGGCGATGCACACCACGCTGGAACTCTTGCGGGAATTGGCGAAACGCTGCGAGTAATGAGGATAATGGGGAGGGTCATTAGTCAGTAGTATGTGGATAAGTTGAAAATTGGTGTTGCTGGTTGGCGTACTAGGGTAGTCCGTGCAGTTGCAATGATCACTGTGTCTGGATGGCATAGCGGTCAGGGCGTCTACCTAGTAAGCAGACTTGCGTTATACTACCGGTTCGGCACAAATTTGCAACTTCCTCACTAGAAGCTAAATGTCATTAACTCCTCTGTGTCTGTTTCATTGCGTCAGTGAACTGAATGACATTTCCAACTTCACAATGACATTTTTAGTGAAGCAACAATAATATTTATCTTTTTTCCTGTACCCAACTGTTATTCCGTTGCAGCCTCCTTTCCAACCCGATATTCTTCATTCCAGTGCTCTTAGCTGGTGTTGTCTACCTAAATTTCTTTCCATTAGAACCCTCCATGGGTATCACTTTTGTACACCCATCAACACCTTTTGTGTCTGCCACTGTTATTATTATTACAGCAGCGATAGCAGCAGTCCTGCTGACTTTAACTTTATTAGTTCTTAGAACTGTTTATTCACGTTCTCTCTCCATGCATTCAAATAATTTTCAACTCTATTACTACAAATTTATTACTATATATCATATTATAATTACTGTGGCTGCTGCTCGTGCTGATATGAGTTTAAGGCGAATGAATACATAAGGTCATCAATCCCCTATTCATTCCCCCCCCCCCTCCCACGGAATCGGCGTACTACATCTGTCAGCATCTAGTTGTAAACTATATGTGCAAGAGGAGAACATTTTCTAAATATTTGAAAGCGAGGCGGACGTAGTTGCTAGCCCGGCATTCACCTAGTCGCATGTGGGAAACCACCTAAAAACCACATCGAGGCTGATCGAAACACCGCCCCTCGTTGGTAATACTCCGGGCGGATTCGAATCGTGGCCGGGGCGCCTCCCCGTCCCGGAAGCGGGTGTCTTTTTTTCCCTTCATTTTCATCGTCGTTGTTCTACGTATTTGGCTCGTCTCCAGCTCAGCGTTGTTCTTCAAGTTGAGCGTTGTATTTTTCTTTTTTTACTACTTAATGCTCACACGTAGCCGGTTGGGTGAAATTACTGTTACTTCTTAGATAACGATGTGGTGAAAAAAGTAGTGTACGTGTGAAACCGTGGTCAGATATAAAATAAAGGCCCGATGGCCCTAATCTGATCAGGTTAAGTAAAACAATCAATCAATCAATTAATTAATCTCTGCGCTACATCGCGCGGTAGAAGTACAGTGGGACCCTAACAAGGTCCGAACTGGACAGACAGAATATTAGGTGTAATTGATCGTCCGCCTCCGGCCTGAATCTGCAGGCAAAGTGACAGACAGGTCTTTCACACTTAGCTGAGGTCCTTCCACGCTCAGAGAGCCACTGCCCCTTCGTGCGGAAACAGCAAGTGGGAGGCGTACAGACAGAATGTGCCGGCAGCCGCCTTGTTACCTGCCTGTTTTAATATTAGAGCGAGTCCACAAGTCCGCGGGCGGCTGCTTAATCAAGTCGCACTTAAGTTTCACGGCGTCTCATCGCTTCAAACTTTAATGAAATGGCACTCTCCGAACACGAGTTCGTCTGGAGCCCTACAAAAATTATTAATAAATGTGACTTCCATAATACACTTCCAAAGAAAGTTGCCACCATTGCGTGTTTACTTATTGCGAGAGAGTGGCCAATATCGGGGAAAAACTGTCGAGGATCCAGCAGCTGTTACCTTTCTGTTTCCATCTCAGATTATTATTGCGAATGGAGTTTGTTTAATAGTGTTAGATCGCAATTTCAAAATTCGCACATAGTAATAAAATTTTCAAGTTATGTACCAACTGTGTTTCAGCTTCTTAGTTTCAAAAAAACATGACGCTTTTCCCAGGGTTACATCGCTGATGGGTGGGCATGAGTCGTATGGACACTTTGGCTCGTGAAAGCATGATTTATAACCGCATCAGTGACAGCATACGAGTGCGTAACTTACGTCATAGCCAACGAGCATCACCATATACCATTGCACAACTTCGAGGCACAGCAACCGAGACAGATTGTAATTTCCGGTAACGCGCACTCGTCTACATTGTTTAGTTGGGAAAGTTCATTTCTTCCGACTATTTTTCGGGATGCGCCAGTGATATGTTTCATTTAAAAATACTTAATGTGATGTCAGCGGATTTATTAAACCAACAGTGACCTGAAATGAATCTTACGGGAATTAGGTACAAATAAATGGAAAACACCTTTTAGCAACTTTTCTGTTAGGTGCAAATAAAAATTGTAGCACTTGTCCTGTAGATATTATACGCACTCATGAGCAATTTACTTAGACATTATCATCTTGAGTTTGAAGCTCTTCTGTCCTTGCTGGCCGGTGTGGCCGAGCGGTTCTAGGAGCTTCAGTCTGGAACCGCGCGACCGCTACGGTCGCTGGTTCGAATCCTGCCTTGGGGCATGGATGTGTGTGATGGCCTTAGGTTCGTTAGGTTTAAGTAGTTATACGTTCTAGGGGACTGATGACCTCAGATGTTAAATCCCATAGTGCTCAGAGCCATTTGAACGATCTTCTGTCCTTGTCTGCTTGTAAATAGATTTGTTTTTTGAGAGGGTCCGCCTTGAGCAAAAGACAATTTCTGTTTTTCTTTATATTCCGCGGACATGTTTCGCTGAAGTTTCAACATCATCAGTGGTTTTTTTGCTACTGTCTATAAAACAGGGTTGGCTTGTTTTTGGGGAAGGAGACCAGACAGCGAAGTCACCGGTCTCATCGGATTAGGGAAGGACAGGGAAGGAAGTCGGCCGTGTTCTTCCAAAGGAACTATCCCGGCATTTACCTGGACCGATTTAGGAAAATCACCGAAAACGTAAATCAGGATGGCCGGAAGCGTGATTGAACCGTCGTCCTCCCGAATGCGAGTCCAGTGTGCTAGCCACTGCGCCATCTCGCTCGGCATTTGAAACAGGAAAAATGCTTTTTGCTACTTGTACACATGTAAAATTGAGTTTTTAAGACAGTATTTACATATTTGAAAAACTGACAAATTTTTTATGGATATACCTTATTATCACAGGCTGTGCATTTCCGAGTTTTTATGTGATTTAATGCTGTTTTTTTTCACAATTTGTCCTCATACAGAACTGAATATAGAACAATTATTTATTTCGACAATTCATGACTGCGCATGTTACGGTCATGCCTACCATTAAATAATACTGTGTAGAAGACTCTGTGTGTTTGTGTGTTTTACAATGTATTTCACTTACTCTTGCTGCTTTCCCCATTATCTTCACTGTGAAGGCCTGCGCTAAGCCACTTATTATGTCACTGTTTACAAACTGCAGTAGCAAGATGGCGGAAAGCTGTACAAAATGGTTCAAATGGCTCTGAGCACTATGGAACTTAACTTCTAAGGTCATCAGTCCCCTAGAACTTAGAACTACTTAAACCTAACTAACATAAGGACATCACACACATCCATGCCCGAGGCAGGATTCGAACCTGCGATCGTAGCGGTTACGTGGTGACAGCTGTACAGTTGAATGGTTTTTGGGCGGGAGTTTTGAATCTTTATGAGGTGTATCTGTCATTTTGTGCTATATATATATATATATATATATATATATATATATATATATGTGTGTGTGTGTGTGTGGGTGTGTGTGGGTGTGTGTGGGTGTGTGCAGGTGAATGGGTGTGAGTTTATTTAATTTTTTAAAATTTTTATTTCATTATTTATTTATCTGTTGTGTGTGTGTGTGTGTGTGTGTGTGTGTGTGTGTTTTACTCTGGCGTAGAGCGAGCATTCCTGTGCCACGTCGAATACATCAGCCCTCCGTGTAAAGGGAGTAATAAGTCTGCGTGTAGGAGAGGCAATACCAGAGCGTCTGAAGGTGGCTGGGTCGTGTCCGCCTATATACATAGAATTATCCATCTATGAAGGCGAACCTCTATAAGGGGCGTTCAAAAAGAAGCGAGCCGGAGGCGTAATTACAGAAAGCAGTACGTGTGTGTTACAAGTATTGACCCTGGCTGTTGAGACACTTGTCCCACTGTGACACTAGGTGGTGAATGGCTGTCGCATAAAATTCCTGGGTCTGCGACGTTAACCAGTTCCGCACGTACAGCTGGACGTCGTCGTCCGAGGTGAATCGTTTGCCCCTTAGAGGCTTCTGAAGAGGACCAATCACAGGGAGAGAGGTCCGGACTCTATGGAGGGTGGCCGATAACCTCCCATTTGAATTTCTGCAGGAGTGCGGCGACTGTGTTGGCCGTACGAGACTTTGCATTGTCGTCGAACAGAATGACCCCATGGGTGAGTTTGCCTGGTAGTTTTGATTTGATGGCTTGGCGAATTTGTGGTCAGGGTTTCACTGTTTCACTGGGCATTCACTGTTGCGTGCTGCAGGAAGTGAATCAGAAGGGTCCATCTTGGTCAAAGAAGAACGTCAGCATAACCTTTCCTACACTCGTGTGGACGATGACATCCAGCTGTACGTGCGGAACTGGTTAACTTCGCAGACCCGGGAATTTTATGAGACAGCCATTCACCACCCTGTGTCACGGTGGGACAAGTGTCTCAAATGCCAGTGTCAATACTTCTAACACACAGGTACTGGTTTCTGTAATTGTGCCTCCGGCTCTTTTCTTTTCTTTTTGAACGCCCCTTATACATGCATTGGGTGTCTCAGGAGAAAGGTCAATATCCAGGGATACGACAGGAACGATTATTCGAAGCAAAAATGATCTAGTAAACATGGGCTCTAAAATGCGTACCTTAATAGCTATGAACATTTCTTCATCTTCGATACTTTAAAAGAAATCTCTTCTACTGCAAGGTCTTTGCTTTCCATGTTTTGGGAGGTGGCAGTATGGACTAAAACAAGAAAAAAGGTCTGGAGAACATGGGTTCTAAAAATCATACCTTAAGAGCTATGAGTATCTGTTCATTTTCGCTAGTATGAAACCCATCTCTTCTACTGAACAAAGGCTCATAGCTCGTAAGGTAAGCATGTTAGAGCTCATGTTTACTGGACCTTTTTGCTTCGAATGATCATTCCCATCATATCCCTTAATACTGAACATTTTTCCTGGTACACACTGTATACTTCGCAAGGCACCATATGGTGTACGGGGGAGGGTACTTTCTAACCCACTTCACTTGCCGCTATCTTGTTCGATATGCGAATGGTCTGCATTGGGTTCAGTCTGTCAACTTTACTTCGTGGCCGTTTCGCGAGATGTATACAGGAGGAAGCACTATATTGGTTGACTCTTCTAAGAACATACGCTCTCAGAATTTTGACAGTGAGCTACACCTTGATGCAGAACTCGTCTCTATTAGCGTCTTCTACTGGAGTTGGCTGAGCATTTGTGTGACGCTTCCTCGCTTACCAAACGGTCAGTGACGAAACGTGCTGCTCTCTTTGTACCTTCTCTATTTCCTCTATCAATGTTTTCTAGAACGGGTGCCAGAATGACGAGCAGTATTCAAGTGTCGGCCGAACGACCCTTCATGTGTGGACTACATTTCGTGGTAATTCTTTCAATGAATCTCAGTCTGCTATCTGCCTTACCTACTATTCGTTTTATATGCTCGTTCCACTTTAAACTGGTCCGTACGCATACTGCCTGAGATTTAGTGGATCTGATTGCTTTCTGTGATTGTTCGGCAACCATGAAATCATACAATTACGGGGATTTCCTCCTATTTATCCGCATTCCTTTACGCGGAATGTCAAATTCCAATCTGTGCACCAAGCATCGATCCTCTGCAGGTCTTCCCACATTTAACTACAATTTGCTAGTGTTGCGACTTACGTGTCTGTACACAACAGCGTCATCTGCAAAAAGCATCATGGAGCTTCAATCGGTATCCGCCAGGTCATTTTTATGAACAGTAACGATGCTATAACACTCCCGTGGGATAAGCCCGAAGATGCGTTTAAATCTTGCAATGGGACATCCTCCTCTAGCATTACTATTCCTCAACAGTGGTTGTCGATACCAGTATTATTTTTCGAATTTGGACAGGTCAGTATTATCTCAGCTGCTTTTCTGAAAATTTCATGTAATTTTATACGCAATACGGTATATTTCAAGAAAATTTATAAAAAGGAATTACTTTATTCGCGATGTTACGGTCGATAAGTACTTGCACTGAATGTATAGTTAATTTTTTTTGAAACATTTGAAATTACGAATTATTTGGTACACCTCAAATTTGATTACGCAATCTAGTACTGTTTACTACGTTTATTTCTGGTTTCATTTGTGAAATAATAATCGAAATTAATAGAAATTCCTTTGTCAAGAAAAATTGTAAACTCTTTGGAATATGGTTATTACCACAGAGTGAGGTAGTAGTACGCTTGCTTCTGATGTGATCGGATTTATTTTTGTATTTTGGACGAACAATATAATTTCGGCTTTCTGTATGTGAAAATTCAAAAGACTGTATAATATACTAAAATGCGACAACATATAGTAACGTAGCAACAAAAATTCTACAACAGTAATCTTCAAATTTATTTAGATCAAATCAACCACGAGGACCTAAAATGTGAGAATTTCAGCTTCAAGAATCAGACCCCTACACAAGAAGCACTGGAGCCAGCTCTACATGAAAAGCCAAGTAAACTAGAAAGTTTATTGAAATCGTCGGGCATGTTATTGTGGACAATAGCTGGAATTAGGAAGGAGAGGAGAGATTACAATCTGAAGATTTCTGTCACATACGAATGACATTCTGTGTTCTTTTGTCAGAAATTCTTTTAGGAACTCTTAAATTCAGTATGTAAAACTTGTCAGGTATTATATACGCTCTTGTTTTATTTTATTATTATTGGGCGACAGCACTGAAACGCATCTAACAATCTCCAGATGTCAAGGAAAACCATCGATTTCGGCGCCATTTTCTACTGTCATCTTGCAGAGTGAGCTCGGTTTCATACGATGTTTGCGGAAATCTCATCGACTACTGAAGAGGTAATGATATGCGAGCATAAAACGTGTTCCAAAAATGCACTCTGTCCCGCAACCCTTCTCGAAAAGTGGAAAGACATTTTTGCTGTCAGTAGGAACGCTTCGTTCTTCCAGTGACCTACAATAAACAACAAGAAGAGGAGCAAGTAACCTCGTGTCAAGGGTGTATCGTGAGTTCTTCGACTCGAGGAAATTCGCCACTACCATAGTCGTGCAGGAGAGCCAGATGCTGACAGGTGTCGCCGCGGCAGTTGAAAGAAGATTCAGTGGACTCCGCTTCCCAAAAGCGTACCGTTCAGGAAAAATGATGGAATACTCTCGTGTGGAGAACGTTTTATGTGTGATAATATGGGTCCAGTGAGTCTTCTGTATCCTATCTCGCCAGTGAACAATACAGGAACCCAATGTACGATCAGCTAAAGCACGCCATAGGCAGCTTATACTTTAGAAAGAAATTACACCACTCCGTCACTCCTGAAGTGTCTCAGGATGGTCTGATGTACACATAATGAGGTATGCCTATGGCTTCATATGCACTTGGATGCAGTCGTATTAAGTTCACATTGGTCGCCTTCGGACGAGATGGGCGCGTCTTCGACCCAGCATCGACCAGTACGTGTGGACTGTGGGCGGTGGTTGAGGGTTAATCCCAAATGCTATGGATGTCTTCTGAAGTCCATGCCGGCAAGCCACTGCCACCGCATTCAGACGGGTGCTACATGGTTGTGGGTAGGTGTCTCCAATTCAGTAACTGAGAAATGAACAACGTTGCATAATGTACGAAAGTTTATACATAAGAATCAGCTCACAGACCTCTTCCACGAAGATCCAAAACTATAGTCCGTATGGCGAGAAAAGATCCCTGACAGTTAACGTAGCTAGTTACGGCTGCTTCTCGTGTCTGTCGTAACCAATCATGTCTGTCGTAACCAATCAAGTCTGTCGTAACCAATCACGTCTGTCGTAACCAATCACGTGATGCGATTTTATTTATGTATCTATGGTAACGTCTCATTGTTGCGAGGCTCCATACGACTGTGGTTTAGATCGATTACTGACGGCAGCCTTTTGCGCCTCGTAGTTGAAAGCTGGCGTCACGGCTGCCACCTGTACGAATTTTCTTCCACTGTCTGGAATAACGTCAAGGTACTATTCATTCTGGAAACTGTTTTTTCTTGTTTTCGGTGTCAATGTAATACTCTCCAATTCTTATATTTAATTTAATTACACATGAAAGTACCAGTTTCAATGAAGACCCAAAGAAACTGGTAAACCTGCCTAATATCGTGTAGGGCTCCCGCGAGCACGCAGAAGTGCCGCAGCACGACGTGGCACAGACTCGACTAATGTCTGAAGTAGTGCTGGAGGGAATCCTGCAGGGCTGTCCATTAATTCATGAGTATGGTTGGTGGAGATCTCACGTTGCAAAGCATCCCAGGTATGCTCAATAATGTTCGTGTCTGCGGAGTTTGGTGGCCAACGGAAGTTTTCCTGTGAAGGGCATTTGCTTGACTGAAGAGTGAGTTTGGAGTTCCAGCTCGCCCTGCAATTGCCTCCTTATGGGGCTTTCTTGGCGTTAAACTCAACCGGTATTCACTTAGGCGTTGTTTTCAGCTTCGATACGGTGCCTCCTGAAACACCAAACACTTCAGCTCCCTTTGTCACGGAAGCACGCACCATACGAGCGCCGACAATTTGCCCACTTTCGAATTCACTTGACTCCGACATAATGCACTCACAACTATACGGAGCATTATTTTGACGTGGCCGAGTGGTTCTAGGCGCTACAGTCTGGAACCGCGCGACTGCTACGGTCGCAGGTTCGAATCCTGCCTCGGGCATGGTTGTGTGTGGTGTCCTTAGGTTAGTTCGGTTTAAGTAGTTCTAATCTAGTGGACTGATGACCTCAGATGTTAAGTCCCATAGTGCTTAGAGCCATTTCAACCATTTGTTCTCGCGCACTTCGGAATTACGTGTAGGTTCTGTTCATTCTTGAAATCTGAGAGATACCTGGTGAAACAATTTCGACTAGAGCGGCTGCAGCTCTGTACTCCACGAGGAGAATGCAGAAGGTGGGGTCAAGCTACGACCACCAACTCTTTTGAAGCAGCTAGTCCATCGAAAACACGAAGCTCTCGAGAAGGCATTGCCAAGCCGATATTAGCAATATAAAACCGTTGCTCTCTGCAGAGTCTGCGTTGGCTTACTGCAGAGTCACCGGGAAGGAAGACAGTTTCTTGTGGCTACTGCTGTGGCACTGTTTGGCACCGAAGGACCCGTTGCTTACATCACCTCTGACTGAATGTGGTTGAAATGGGTAGACAAAAACGGCTTTTCGATAATGGTCGCCGCTAACTACTAAATCAAAATCTGAAACGATAACCATATACAATATTACTGGGGAATTCTCTTTGTGAGTGATCTTATAACTTACCGTCACCTCCAACAGGAGCATAGACTGAGTGGCCCAAAGTCACGGGAAGGGTGGTCAAATTTGAAATATGACTTATATGACACCCGAATGTTGCAGCTACAGCGGGTGGACAAAAACACGGAAACACCAAAAATACAACACATTACCATGTGTAATATGGTGTAGGGGAATGAATGACAGCTTCTAGTCTTCCCAGAATGGATAAATACGGATCCTAGGTGGTTTTAAAGAGGAGCTTATAGCATTCTTCCAGCAATACAGTGGCAAGTTGAGATAACGATAATGGATGAGGATAGTGACCATGCACCCTTCTCTCCGAAGTACATCACAATGACTCAGTACTAGTGAGATGTGATGTCCAGGGGAGATGCAACAATTCGTCGTCGTGCTCACAAAACCAGTCCCGTACGATGCGAGCTGTGTGTATAGGAGCCCTGTCCTCTTGGAGCATCGCGTCAGCATTGGGGAACAAATATTATACCATGAGATGGACCTGTTCAGTCAAAATGGACACCTAATCCTTGGCCGTAATGTGACGTTGCAATGTAACCATGGGGCCCATGGAATACCACGATATGGCTGCCCCAATCGTCACTGAATCCCCGCCATGTTGTACTCTTCGGACGTAAACTAGGCCATAAGTTGCAGACAGTGAGAGTCATCTGCCAAATCACATTCTTCCATTGCTTCATAGTCTATATTTTATGGCTTCGGCACCACGTTTTCCTGTGAAGGGCATTGCCGTCACTGATGAGTGATTTTGGAGTTCCAGCTCGCCCTACAGTTCCCTCCCTATGGGGCTTCCTTGACGTTTTTTTCAGCTTCGTTACGGTGCCTCTTGAAACACCAATCACTTCAGCTACCTTGGTTAAGGAACACCAACAATTTGCCCACTTTCTAATTTACTTGGCTCCGACATAATGCACTCACAACTACACGGAACACTATTTTGACTTCTACTTACTCTTTCAACATATTGAGGATATTGCGTAGGCACCGTTCATGGTCAAATACAAAAGAGAAACCTGCAGGCTTGGCTAACATCTACCTTTATGTTGAAGTATGCATTCCTCGCGGTGTCTCCTTATTGTTCTCCAGTCCCTGCAGATGCGGCGTACGGCACTAGTGTAAAACGATTTCTGATCCGTCTGTTATAAGCATGTTTGTAGTGACGATGGCAGCACATTGGAAATTACATAAGAACTCGAGTTTCCTAGGTCAACAACGTCGAGGGGTGTATCGTCAATATCGGAGAGAGCATGTTTCTACATGCGTAAACCGTCGCGTAGAACGACAGGTGTTTGACGATCGGGTGTCACTTCAACTCCCCAGAATCATACGGGGTGACCGACGGTCTACTCTGTGTGAGTCAGCTCGCCGCCGATGTGAAAGTGGGGTTGCCAGGAAGTCATATCCACCAGAACTGCTCGGGCACAATTGCATCGCAATGGCTTCAGCAGCCGGCGACCGGATGTCTGATCCAGTGCGTACCCATGATTTTTGGACACTTACCGTCAGTTAAATTACGTTTGAATATTATGCATTAGGAACAGATTTGCCTAGCAAGTTTGCAGCTATCTCAGTATCATCAAGAAGTCTACATCTACATCTACATTTATATTCCGCAAGCCACCCAACGGTGTGTGGTGGAGGGCACTTAACGTGCCACTGTCATTACCTGCCTTTCCTGTTCCAGTCGCGTATGGTTCGCGGGAAGAACGATTGCGGGAAACCCTCCGTGCGCGCTCGAATCTCTCTAATTTTACATTCGTGATCTCCTCGGGAGGTACAAGTAGGGGGAAACAATATATTCGATACCTCATCCAGAAACGCACCCTCTCGAAACCTGGACAGCAAGCTACACCGCGAAGCAGAGCGCCTCTCTTGCAGAGTCTGCCACGAGTTTGCTAAACATCTCCGTAACGCTAATCACGCTTACCAAATAACCCTGTGACAAAACGCGCCGCTCTTCTTTGGATCTTCTCTATCTCCTCCGTTAACCCGACCAGGTACGGATCCCACACTGATGAGCGATACTCAAGTATAGGTCGAACGAGTGTTTTGTAAGCCACCTCCTTTGTTGATGGACTACATTTTCTGAGGACTCTCCCAGTGAATCTGAACCTGGCATCCGCCTTAACAACAATTAATTTTATATGATCATTCCGCTTCAAATCGTTCCGTACGGATATGCCCAGATATTTTACTGAAGTAACTGCTACCATTGTTTGTTCCGCTATCATATAATCATACAATAAAGGATCCTTCTTTCTATGTATTCGCAATACATTACATTTGTATGTGTATTTGTATGTGTATCAGTCGTGAAATTTGGCAAGAAAAATGTGTCGCTGCAAGAGGTTGTTGCCCAGAGCGCGATGGTGAAAACGCCAGCAGAAGCAGCAGCAGATGTTGGGGCGCCGTTAAAATTGGCAGAATCTTTTTCGTATCGACGCGGCGGCCATCGGACGCGTTCCATCATCTGCCGGCAGCGCGGGCTCCTCGTATAATTCCTTTTCTGCCGAGCAGCTTCGTCGCCGCTCAAGCGGCCATCCACCTCCGCCTCACCCCCCCCCCCCCCCCCCACCACACCTCCGCACCGCGCTCCACCAGTAGATACGAGTGGAAGCAGGCGTCCTTACGAGATGACCGCGAAAACTAATTTCTACTGCTAGATATATCCGAGGTTTCTAATAATTACCGGCCTGGATCTCCTGACAGGACCAAAGTAATGGATCCATCATCCCGAGAGAGGCTGAGGAGTCGTAAGAAGAGCAACCGTAGAAGGCAGAGAGAGAGAAAGAGACAGGAGGAAAAAGGAAGCGGTGTGTCGGCCAGGCCAGGCCAGCTGCCTCTGCTGCAGCGCCACTCGGTTCTCTGGCAGCCGATTCCCAGCCAATCAATCAATCACCCGGTGCGGCGGATGCGCCAGCAACAATGGAGAGCGCGGTTCGTCTGCGGCCGCTGTATGGCGACAGCGGTGGCTGGCGGCCCCCTCTCCCGCGCCTTCTTCATCATCCCAACGACTTGTTTCTTCACCTATTGAACAAGTCTTTTTTCTCGAAACTATTTCTTCCTTTACACTACTGTTTGTAACGAAACACTCAGTAGTAATGGTCTGCTACGAGCCACGATAAGAGGACGTGTAGAACAGCGGAATCGTAATAAGTGATTTAAATGGCTGAGAGGTCGAGCGCACTAGGCCCAAAAGCGCCCTCTGTGTGAAAGAACAGCAGGCCAGTGTTAGGCAACACTCAATCGTTGCGAAGCCGTCATTGTAACAAGGGAAGTATCTTGTCTCGAACAGGAATTCAGTGTTCCAATTGTATTTAG
This sequence comes from Schistocerca americana, assembly GCF_021461395.2. Taxonomy (NCBI): domain Eukaryota; kingdom Metazoa; phylum Arthropoda; class Insecta; order Orthoptera; family Acrididae; genus Schistocerca; species Schistocerca americana. Next base: position 239,253,371 of record NC_060119.1, on the reverse strand, counting down.
AAGCTTTACGTACCCCTGTGATTAGGATTTTGTTGCTCTTAGTTTGCAACTAGCAGAATTTAAAACTGTACATGACGCTCCGCGACCAAATGAATAAAACAATATGCAGAATTATTATAGGCACATTTGGCGAAAGCAGATCTGGACCATCTGAGTTGTATTATGTACAGACTGGAGCAAGGCAACTGTTGATTTTTTCCGTTTTTTTAGAAGAAGCTAGTCTATAATCAAATCCACTTTGATACAGTGTAACTATATCGGGAACTTGCAGGTTCCTGGTTTACTTCTTCGACAAAAAAGACTCCCTCGATTCTCTGCCTCGTGATGACTGGGTGTTGTGTGATGTCCTTAGGTTAGTTAGGTTTAAGTAGTTGTAAGTTCTAGGGGACTGATGACCATAGATGTTAAGTCCCATAGTGCTGAGAGCCATTTGAACCATTTTTTTGAACTCCCTCGATTAGTGAATATCGTGATTTCCTGCACATCTCTGGCTCTCATGAAAGCGGTGATGTGTCTAGGGCACAATCTGTATTATATGAAGGCGAGGTGTCTGTTCTTTCAAACATGTCCGAAAGAACAGGCGCCACCCATTCATAAATTGATTTGCGTCAGTGGGAAATGGATCAACCACATTCAGTGCGAATGCACTATTACGTCTGAACTCTTGCGGGAATCTCAAAGCAGCGAACTTGGAGGACACGGACAGGGATTGTGGACAGGTGGTGCTAGTTGAGAAGGTGGGCCGGCTGGGATGCGTGCCGAGATAGTCCGCGCAGTTGCGCTACACGCTGTGTCCGGGTGGCGCAGTGCTTAATGCAACTGCCCGGTAAGCAGGAGATCCCGGCTTCGACTCCCGGTCCGGACTCATTTTCACTTGTCGCCGCTAATGCCGCATAAAGTCCTGACGCAACTGGTATCAATTGTCCTTTCCCTTTCCTTTCCTTTCTCCCCCACCTCTTCTTTCAATTTACCCAACATTCTGTAATCTTTTTTGAAGTTCGTGAGGCCGGCCGGAGTGGCCGTGCGGTTCTAGACGCTACAGTCTGGAACCGAGTGACCACTACGGTCGCAGGTTCGAATCCTGCCTCGGGCATGGATGTGTGTGATGTCCTTAGGTTAGTTAGGTTTAATTAGTTCTAAGTTCTAGGCGACTGATGACCTCAGATGTTAAGTCGCATAGTGCTCAGAGCCATTTGAACCATTTTGAAGTTCATGAATCACGAACTTGTACCCTGAAAGGTTTAACAGCAGCAGTGAAATATCCTGAGAAAGACCTTGCAGGATAACATCGCTGTAATCAATAATCGGAAGCATAAGTGTATGTACAAGGGAAAGAGCTTTTCACATTTTTGTGGAAGAGATGGTGGTACCTTCTTGCACTTTGCGGTTACGTGCTGAGTCCAATTTAGATTTTCAGCTATTATTACTTCTAGGTACGTTGCTGTGGGAGAGATGATGATATCTGTCCCATTTAGCGTTAAAGAAGGTGCAGATTCCCGGCATATCAGGATAATGAGCTTACAGTGATCAGCCAACATCGCTTGGGTTTTGGATGGGTTGAGCTTTAACCCTCTGTCCTGCTCCCATTCTGACAGTGCGAGCATCTAGGTATTGAGATTCTCAGTAGCTGTCTTCAGGTTTACTGGTTTTGCACTTAGATACAACTGGAGGTCATCAGCGTACGTGTGGTGTTTGCAGTAGGACAAAACTGATGACACAGCACTGACATACAGTGAAAAAAGTGTAGGAAATAATACAGAACCGTGGGGAACATCTTATACTATCTGTCTCCAACACATTGTTGGCGAAACATCTGTTATGAGCGAAACAATTGCACTGGACTTTGCGAGAAATTTAGTCTGCTACGTTTAGGAAGTAAAATGTTGAAGTCGACAGTGTCAAAGGTTTTCCTGTAGTCTAGGGAGTTCATGATAATCGCTCCTTGTGCATCCATGACAACCTACAGGTCATCTGTTATCTTTATTAAGGCAGATGTTTTTTGGTTTTAGGGCGCAAAACTGCTATGGTCATTAGCGCCCGGAGGCAGATGTGCTGTGATGTTTTTGGAAACTTTGTTGATATTCGTTTAGGAGTTTGCTTGTAGTCACGTTGTTTGTTACGTGCTCGTGGGATATATTAAGGCCTTAGACAGTACAGGAAGATAGGCCACATTCTGAGACATCAATGAATCACGTACTTGGTAATGGAGGGAAGTGTCATCATCATCATCATTTTCGTGGGTCTTTGTACCACTTCAACGTGGGGTCAGCCTTGTTACTATTGATATGGCGATGTTAGTGTCGGAAGGCGGCCAGATGCCCTTCCTGTCGCTATCTCATACCTCCCATGATGGAAATAGTGTACCCCAGCTGTCTGCATATAGTGTAAGCCATGAAAGAGTGCGAACGTTTTCTAATGTCTGCAAGGCGTGTAACTGAGGCGGGACATGGGGACCAGCCTGGTATTCACCTAGGGGTGTGTGGAAAACCGCCTAAAAACCACATCGAGGTTGGCTGGCACACCAGCCTCCGTTGTTACTCCGTCGGGCGGATTCCATCCGGGGCCAGCGCACCTACCCGAGTCCAGGTAGCAGTGCATTAACGCCATCAGCTAACCTGGCCTGCTAATATCGTTCCGGACTCTTTTTCCCCGGCGTAGCGCAGCAGCTCGACGTGACGTTGGCTGAAGAAGTCGCTGGAAGTCCACCTCAGAAATAGTGAGCCATGCTGCCTCTATAGCCGTCCATAATTGCGGATGTGTTGCCAGTGCAGGATCTTGTGCACGAACTGACCTCTCGATTGTGCCCCTTAGATGTTCGATGGGATTCATGTGGGACAATCTGGATGGCCAAACCATTCGCGCGAATTGTCCAGAATGTTCTTCAAACCATTTGCGAACAATTCTGGCCCAGTGACATGACTCATCGTCACCCATAAAAATTCTATCGTTGTTTGGGAACGTGAAGTCCATCAGTGCCAGCAAATGGTCTCCAACTATCCGACCATTTCCAGCCAGTGATCGCTTCAGTTGGACCAGAGAATGCACTCCATTCCTTGTAAACATAGTAGACATTATGGAGCCATCGCCAACTTATACGGTGCCTTCTTGACAACTTGGATACATGGCTTAATGGGGTCTTCGACACTCTCGATCCATACCATGAGCGCTTACCAACTGAAATCAGGCCTCGTATGAACAGGCCACACCTTTTAGGTCATCCGGGATCCAGTTGATATGGTCACAAGCCCAGGAGATGTCGTGCTGTTAGCAAAGGCATTCGCGTCGGTCGTCTGCTGCCATAGTTGACTAATGCCAGATTTCGCCGGACTGTTCTAACTGATACGTTCGTTGTGCGTCCCACCTCGATTTCTGCGATTACTTCACGCAGTGCTGCTTGTCTGTTAGCAATGTCAACTCTACGCGAACGCCGCTCCTCTGGGTCTTTAAGTAGAGGCCGTCGGCTGCTGGGTTTTCCGCGGTGAGAGGTAATGTCCGAGATTTGGTATTCTCAGCACACTCTTGATACTGTGGATCTCGGAATATAGAATTCCTTAACGATTTCTGAAATGGAATTTCCAGTTGCGTCTAGTTCCAACTACCATTGTGCGTTCAAAGTCTGTTAATTCCCGCCGTGCGTCGGTAATCGCGTCGGAAACCTTTTCACATGAATAATCTGATTACAAATGACAGTTCCACCTTGTTTATGCGATACTACCGCCGTCCGTATATGTGCATATCTCTGTCCCAATACTTTTGGCACTTCAGTGTATAGAGTCATGTGGATGTGGGTAGCAGTAGTTCTGAAGGGATGAAGATGCGCGAAAGGATACACTAGCATGGAGAGTTGCATCAGACCTGTTTTTGGAATGAAATGAACTGCAACCCGGACCCCCTCCCTCTTCCCATCCAGCCGCCCGAAGTGGCCGAGCGGATCTATGCGCTACAGTCTGGAACCGCGAGACCGCTACGGTCGCAGGTTCGAATCCTGCCTCGGGCATGGGTGTTTGTGATGTTCTTAGGTTAGTTAGGTTTAAGTAGCTCTACGTGCTAGGGGACTGATGACCTCAGAAGTTGACTCCCATAGTGCTCAGAGCCATTTGAACCATAAAACTTTGAACATAGCTGCTAAGGTTCAGTGACCGTGTCAGAATTATATTAGAACAAATAAGCCCTCGGTCACAAATATTAAGTCAAAATTGACCAAGTTTCGACGCTACTATGAGCGTCGTCTTCAGAATTAGTCTAACTGTTCTAAAACATATTAAGTTCTAAAACATATTAAGTATATAATACATTAATAAAATTAAAGTTTGTACTGACTGGAAAAAGATGCAGTACTTACAAGTCACATATTAAAAAAGATCTAAGCAGGAAAGGCGACGTCATGAATAGTTGTAAGTAAGATGGCGAACCGCTAAGGGCTGCTCGTACTTGTTCACTAAAGTACGAACAGCCCTTAGCGGCTCGCCATCTTACTTACAACTATTCATGACGTCGCCTTTCCGGCTTAGATCTTTTTTAATATGTGACTTGTAAGTACTGCATCTTTTTCCAGTCAGTACAAACTTTAATTTTATTAATGTATTATATGCTTAACATGTTTTAGAACAGTTAGTCTAATTCTGAAGACGACGCTCATAGTAGCGTCGAAACTTGGTCAATTTTGACTTAATATTTGTGACTGAGGGCTTATTTGTTCGAATACCATTTGAACCATTTTCTTCCCGTGCACCGTAAAAACACACGCTGCAAATGGAGGTCAGTGCTGTACCCTGTAGCTCGCGCGCACAACTGTTAGATCTGTGCACTGTCACTTGCTCCAGCAACAAACTCTGGGTTCTGTTTGCAACCCTGGGGTAATGAAAACGTAGAATCCTTACGCATCATACATTTAGACAGAGTTACTCGTGGTGTGTCACAGACTGTTGACAGAAAAAAGGGTTAATTACGAGGCATGCTCAAGCAGTAATTGCCGTCATTCGAAGCGAAAGAAGGCGGTGCAGCAGTCGCGCCTGGGCGTGCTGCGTTCGAGGCGGCGATGTTAGAGATGTAATTGGGAATGGACGCGGCGTCACCCGCAGACACAGACGGGACACGATGGCTCTCGAGGACAGGGTAGCGGGCGGTATCCGCGTGCCAGCGTGTTGGGCTGATTGATTGATGCGCCGCTAACCGGTGACGAGAGCCGCGAGCCGCGCTCAACGACCTCCGAGGGCGGCTCCATCGACAGCGCGTGTCACTCACTGTAGCTGACTGACGCCGGCGCTGTTAGAGTGATGTGCTCCGGGGTGCCGCGCGCTCCGATACATAATTCAGACGCTACCAGTCCGCGTGCACCAGCCAGCCGTGCGTGCGAGCCGCAGAACACTGCGGTTCACACACAGGTTACCATTCCCGTAATGTGCTCCCTGAACGCAGCACGGCAAGAACTTTATGGATCCTCAGGGTGAGAAAGCGAAACAGGAGATACATGTTAATGAGTGATACCAGAGGCAGTGATACAGTTTTAACCCTCCCCTCGAAAGAAACGAAGTTTTGACACTCTAACTCGGAGTTAGTCTTTCCTTACATATTCGCACTTGAACGTCACACATTTTCAACAATGATGGGTGATTGGCGCAGAGAAAGGTTGTAGACGTCTGCATTCTACACTACTGGCCATTAAAATTGCTACACCACGAAGATGACGTGCTACAGACACGAAATTTAACCGACAGGGAGAAGTTGCTGTGATATGCAAATGATTAGCTTTTCAGAGCATTCACACAAGGTTGGCGCCGCTGCCGACACCTACAACGTGCTGACATGAGGAAAGTTTCCAACCGATTTCTCATACACAAACAGCAGTTGACCGGCGTTGCCTGGTGAAACGTTGTTGTGACGTCTCGTGTAAGGAGGAGAAATGCGTACCATCACGTTTCCGACTTTGATAAAGGTCGGATTGTAACCTATCGCGATTGCCGTTTATCGTATCGCGACATTGCTGCTAGCGTTGGTCGAGATCCAATGACTGTTAGCAGAATATGGAATCGGTGGGTTCAGGAGGGTAATACGGACGCTGTGCTGGATCCCAACGGCCTCGTATCATTAGCAGTCGAGATGACAGGCATCTTATCCGCATGGCTGTAACGGATCGTGCAGCGACGTCTCGATCCCTGAGTCAACAGATGGGGACGTTTGCTAGACAACAACCATCTGCACGAACAGTTCGACGACGTTTGCAGCAGCATGGACTATCAGCTCGGAGACCGTGGCTGCGGTTACCCTTGACGCTGCATCACAGATAGGAGCGCCTGCGATGGTGTACTCAACGACAAACTTGGGTACACGAATGGCAAAACGTTGTTTTTTCGGATAAATCCAGGTTCTGTTTACAGCATCATGATGTTCGCATCCGTGTTTGGCGACATCGCGGTGAACGCACATTGGAAGCGGGTATTCGACATCGCCATACTGGCGTATCACCCGGCGTGATGGTATGGTGTGCCATTGGTTACACGTCTCGGTCACCCCTTGTTCGCATTGACGGCACTTTGAACAGTGGACGTTACATTTCAGATGTGTTACGACCCGTGGCTCCACCTTTCATTCGATCCCTGGGACACCCTACATTTCAGCAGGGTAATGCACGACCGCATGTTGCAGGTCCTGTGCAGGCCTTTCTGGATCCAGAAGGTGTTCGACTGCTGCCCTGGCCAGCACATTCTCCAGATCTCTCACCAATTAAAAACGTCTGGTCAATGATGGCCGAGCAATTGGCTCGTCCCAAAACGCCAGTCACTACTTTTGATGAACTGTCGTATCGTGTTGAAGCTTCATGGGCAGCTGTACCTGTACACGCCATCCAAACTCTGTTTGACTCAATGCCCAGGCGTATGAAGGCCGTTATTACGGCCAGAGATGGTTGTTCTGGGTACTGATTTCTCAGGATCTATGCACCCAAATTGTGTGAGAATGTGATCACATGTCAGTTCTAGTATAATATATTTGTCCAATGAATACCTGTTTATTATTTACATTTCTTCTTGGTGTAGCAATTTTAATGGTCAGTAGTGTAGCTGTTCTCAGAACATTCATATCTAAAATCACCTCGTCGTCAATCTTGAAATGGCCATCAGAAATGGTTCCTTCATCTGACGAAAGGGGAAGAGGAAGATGTCAGGGGACAGATTAGTGGGGGGGGGGGGGGAGGGGGGGGCTGAGAGCGTGTGAGCTGAGGCAAAATTTCACAGCCCAGACAGGCACCATGTGTGACTGTGTCCCGTGCAGAATGAGGTGGGACGTAGTCGTTAAGCAATAACACATCTTTGGATGCTTGTCTTCACATCCTCCTGTAACCTGCTGCTCTGCTCCTGCAATCATATTGAGCTTCCAGTGTCGCATACTTGGCCTAGACTGTTCAAAAGAATTAGGGGGTGTATCAATGTCCGGTATATTAAACCTGTATTGATACAAGCAGTACCTGTGATATTACTGCATGACTGGAGATCTTCGCTTTGAATGTAGGCAACAAAATGATTCGCCATCTGTTGGCTGCGTTATGCATTAAAGTATCAGGTGACCACACACAAGGAAGTTAGTTCAATTGTCCCAGTGTTCCCTAGTGAGCTACACAGATGCCAGTTGTCATTTGTGGGCGTTGCATTCACTCAAGCGCATGCAATGCGGCGTCTTAATGCAGTGCAAGTTGCAAGGACGGTCTGTTTGATCCAAAAAGGATGGACTTTTGGTCGTGTTGCTGCGGATTCCAGTACTCTATATGTGTCATCCACAGGTTGTGGGCACGCTACAGGGAGACAGATAAGTACACAAGGCGAGTTGGGCAAGGTCGCCGACCTCTGGCCATCTCTACTTTGCGGCGTCATACGGATACCGCCAGAGCACTGCAAGACAGTCTCAGAAGGGCTGTGTCCGATCAGACTGTAATGAACAGTTTATGACCGACATATCCTGTTCGAGTACCTCGTTTGACACTACAACATCTTGCAGTTCGTCTTCAGTTCTGCCTTTCCAAAGTCAGTTGCTACTTAGTCACTGGCGAAACGTGTTATTCGCAGACAAGGTTGCCCGTGCGATAGTCTGTAGCGGGGGAAGGAAGGGGGAAGGACGGTACCTGGTGTATGGAGTACTTAGATATTATGGAAAATGAATGGCGACTTATAAGTAGCCATAAAATAGCTCCAGTTGCGGTCCTGTTAAAAGCTACGTAATGCTGAATTTTGAATCATCTTCGTGAAAGAAAAACACCTCATTACGCTAATTTTTTTCCTTTCCCTGAGCGACTGTGGGGGGAGGAGGGCAGCCACCCTCCCTTTGCTCACGGGCAAAGCAGAGTTACTAAACATAGTCTTTCGAAATGCCTTCACAAAAGAAGACGAAGTAAATATCCTCGGAGTAGGGAGGCAACTTAAATCACTTAATAAAAGCAAGTCTTCTGGTGCAGACTGTATACCAATTAGTTTCCTTTCGGAGTATGCTGATGCATTAGCTCCATATCTAACAGTCATATACAACCGTTCGCTCGACGAAAGATCCGTACCCAAAGACTGGAAAGTTGCATAGGTCACACCAATACTCGAGAAAGGTAGTAGGGATAATCCACTTAATTACAGGCCCATATCGTTAACGTCAATATGCAGAAGGAGTTTGGAACATATATTGTGTTCGAACATTATGAATTACCCCGAAGAAAACTGTCTATTGACACACAGTCAACATGGTTTTAGAAAATGGTTCAAATGGCTCTGAGCACTATGGGACTTAACTTCTGAAGTCATCAGTTCCCTAGAACTTGCAACTACTTAAACCTATCTAACCCAAGGACATCACACACATCCATGCCCGAGGCAGGATTGGAACCTGCGACCGTAGCGGTCGCGCGGTTCCAGACTGTAGCGCCTAGAACCGCTCGGCCACACCGGCCGGCCATGGGTTTAGAAAACATCATTCTTGTGAAACACAACAAGCTCTTTATTTACATATAGTGTTGAGTGCTATTGACGAGGGATTTAAGTTCGATTCCGTATTTCTGGATTCCGGAAGGCTTTTGACACTGTACCACACAAGCGGCTTGTAGCGAAACTTCGTGCTTATGGAATATCGCCTCAGTTATGTGACTGGATTGGTGATTTCCTGTCAGAGAGGCCACAGTTCGTAGTAATTGACGGAAAGTCATCGAGTAAAAGAGAAGTGATTTCTGGTTCAAAATGGTTCAAATGGCTCTGAGCACTATGGGACTTATCATCTGTGGTCATCAGTCCCCTAGAACTTAGAACTACTTAAACCTAACTAACCTAAGGACATCACACACATCAATGCCCTAGGCAGGATTCGAACTTGCGACCGTAGCGGTCATGTGGTTCCAGACTGAAGCGCCTAGAGCCGCACGGCCACACCGGCGGGCAGTGATTTCTGGTGTTCCCCAAGGTAGTGTTATAGGCCCTTTCCGTATCTGTATAAACTATTTGGGAGACAATCTGAGCAGCCGTCTTCGGTTGTTTGCAGCTGACGCTGTCGTTTATCGACTAATAAAGTCATCAGAAGATCAAAACAAATTACAGAACGATTTAGAAAAGATATCTGAATGGTGCGAAAATTGGCAGTTGACCCTAAATAACGAAAAGTGTGAATTCATCCACATGAGCGCTAAAAGGAATCCGTTAAACTTCGGTTACACGATAAATCAGTGTAATCTAAAGGCCGTAAATTCAACTATATGCCTAGGTATTACAATTACGAACAACTTAAATTGGAAAGAACACACAGAGAATGTTGTAGGGAAGGCTAACCAAAGACTGCGTTTTATTGGCAGGACACTTAAGAAATGTAATAGATCTACTAAGGAGACTGCCTACACTACGCTTGTCCGTCCTATTTTAGAATACTGCTGTGCGGTGTGGGATCCTTACCACATATGACTCACGGAGTACATCGAAATGTTCAAAGAAGGGCAGTACGTTTTGTACTATCGCGAAATATGGGAGACAGTGTCACAGAAATGATACAGGATTTGGGCTGGACATCATTAAAAGAAAGGCGTTTTTCGTTGCGACGGAATCTTCTCACGAAATTTCAATCACCATCTTCCTCCTCCGAATGCGAAAATATTTTGTTGACACCGACCCACATGAGGAGAAACGATCACCACGATAAAATAAGGGAAATCAGAGCTCGTGCGGATAGATATAGGTGTTCGTTCTTTCCGCGCGCTATACGTGATTGGAATAATAGAGAATTGTGAAGGTGGTTCGATGAACCTTCTGCCAGGCACTTAAATGTGATTTTTAGAGTATCCATGTAGATGTAGATTTGGAGAGTAACCACGTAGATGTAGATGTAGACGCCCTTGTTCGCAGACAAGTCCAGATATCCTTCGACGCAATATGATGGCCGTGTTGGTGTGCAGAGACAGGTGTTGAGCCGTACTTGCCAAACGTTGGCCAGGAAATCGACAGATTCGGCCAAGGTTCCCTTATGGTGTGGGAAGACATTCTGCCAAGGTTCCCTGATGGTACGAGGAGGTATCAGCGTTGACAGTCGTACTCATCTTGTCGTAGTCCATGGTCGCCTTACCGCCAGGCAGTATATCCTTGTTGTCCTTTCGTATTATACTGACGGCACTAAACTTAATCCAGTGACCATTTTCAACCACAAAGCAATGTCAAAAACTTCTGAAATACCGCCAGGTATTGGTGTTCACGTACATGAAAAGGTTGGATGGACGAGGCTGGTATGAAATTACGAGTTAACGGAGTGTGGGAGAGAAGGAAAGGTGCTTTATCGAAGAAGAGTTCTGTTCTCGTGCTAGATCAGTTTAGTAGTCATTTCAAAAATTCTGTGAAGGAGAAAGTTAGACAGGGAAATAGAGAGCTTGCTGTTAATCTGGGAGGATTTACTTCAGAACTGTAACCTCCTCATGCCTTGATGAATAAACCATTTAAAGTGTATATGAGAGGGAAACGGAACAAATGGATGGTGAATCCAATCGAACATGAATTCAAGTCGAAGGGAGCTTTAAAACGACCTACAATGAAACAAGTGTGTTAGTGGATAAAACAGTCGTAGTCTAGAGTGAGAGGAGTGCGGCGTAAGTAACGCTCTCGGCGGCAGTGAAGACCATCATTTATATGAAGAGGACAGAGACGATGACGAAGAGGAAGAACAAAACAAGAAAAAGAAGAAGAGTGTTCAGATGACAGTTTTCACGGATTTTAAAGGTCAGTCCTGTTTTATAAACTAATAATTTTCTTAAATCTGGCTTTGCAATCTGATCATAAAAATGGTAAAATTTTATTTAAAAAAAATTAATGCTTGAGTATTAAGTGCTTGCTAGAGTCAGAAGCGTATTATAGTCGGTAAAATACAGTATGTACCTATGAGGCTACCGATTTTTTTTACGTTTCAAGGATTTTATACTTACCCTGTACTCCTTCAGTTACTAAACTAATTATTGTTTTCTGTGATGTGAACTCATCTATAAATCTGTATCTGTCAACAGATACGTCTTAAGGTTCACTAACCGCCGTGCAGTATGTGGCGGAGGGTAACTCATATAGTGTATCAGTGTAATTATTGTGCCGGCCAGAGTGGCGGTGCGGTTCTAAGCACTTCAGTCGGGAACCGCGCTGCTGCTACGGTCACAGGTTCGAATCCTGCCCCGAGCATGGATGTGTGTGATGTCCTTAGGTTATTTAGGTTTAAGTAGTTCTAAGTTCTAGGGGACTGATGACCTAAGAATTTGAGTCCCATAGTGCTCAGAGCCATTTGAACCATTTTTTGTAATTATTGCTGTTCCCATTCTATTCCTGAAGTTACAGCGTCTAGTTATTACGCGATTTTTGTGTTGAAGATCGTAATATATTCCTTGACTCGTTCGGGAACGTGAATGCTTGGAACTATTTGAGCATGTTTCTCCACGATATCGCGTTATTTCTAGCGACTCCCTCCCCAGATTGTTCATAATCTTTCTGATTCTCCTTCGCTGACGAAACGAGCCTGTGGCGAATTGTGCAGACCTTCTTTTGAGGTTTCTTGTCTCTTCCACTGCTCAAAAATCAGCGATATCTATATGCAAATTAAGTTAATTATCTTAATGAAATCGTCTTGGAATGCAAGTATCGTCATTTCGAAAGCTTGCGAGCACACAAGTTACACTGAATGGAAACAAAAAAAGAAAATGCCAAGCACCCAGAACACGAAATGATGACGGTTTGCGAAGGGTAGAAGACGTCATTCCAGTGGTTACAAAATCCAGTTAAATTTACACAAAAAAAAAAAACCTTGGCAGCAAGGGGTCACTTATCATTGTGACCTTACTCTCGCTCTGACTTGGATGCATGCACTAATTCGGTTGGGAAGGATGTCGTAAAGCCGGGGCAAGCTTTCCTGCAACTACTGTAACTGTTGATTGGCATCATGGATACTAGCAAGGGACGGAGTTGACGCCTGAGCTATGTCCCACACATGTTATATCGGAGATAGATCTGAGTGTCTTGCTGGCTATAGGAGTAGCTCAGCATCACGCAGACAGTTCATAGATACTCGCATCTTATATTGAGAATCATAGTCCTGCTGAAGAATGACGGTACGAAACTGTCGCATGAGAAGTAACACATGAGGTCACAGGAAGCCCGGGGTGTACCGCTGTGCCATCGGCGGGACGTACCGTTGCGCCATCAGAGTTCCCTCAACCACTACTGGCTATGACCTGAGATCATACCCGATAGTTTCTCACACCATGACGTCACTGCGCTTCCTCAAAACCCAGGAAGAATGGGGCCTCTCCCCAGGTCGTCGCCGTACTTGTCGACGAGAGTCATCTGGGGCGGAGAACAACCTCGAGTCATCGCTAAACAGAATGTGATGTCATTCATCAGAAGTCCATGCTTTCTGCTTCACGGTACCATTACAGTCACAGCCGTTTGTGTTGTGGTGTTAACGACAACCAACGCATGGGTCAGTCCTGCTGTTAGTCTCCCGACAATGGTACGGGATGAGACAAAATGCTGCATGGAGTCCATTACTACTATTTGGATGGCAAGTACAGGTGGGAAGGGATTACAATGTGGCTGGTGCACAGTACGCCGATCATCTCTTGTGGTGATCAGCCGTGCTCGGCCGGAACCTTGACGACGAGTAAGCCTGCATTCACATTACCATCCAGTCTAACACAGAACCAAAGCCACATCCGAACGCATCGCAATTATAGATATTGCTCGATATGGGCAGACGACCAAATTGAGACCCGCAAGGAGTCCTCTTTGAAACTCAGGCAGTTGCTGATTACGCTGTCTCACTCGAGTACGTAGCATCTCCTTGTCCTTCACAGTAGTCACTCAATATCTGATGCTACGCTAAAATTACAGTGATGTCATTAATTTGTTAAGATCACAAACTGTTCCACAGACAGCACTATCGTAAGGTATTCGACTTGTGGCTCTGCAAGGAAGAAAGTCCCGCCGTTATGGTTTCAGGTGGACCAATCGGGAGAGACCGAGCGCCGTGTTAGCCTATGCCCATGGCGACATTCGGCTGCAGTATGGAGTGACGTGGCGTCAACGCATCGCTCTCCCGACCGTTGCCGGTTTAGCAGATCCTGGAGCCGCTACTTCTCATTCAAGTAGCTCCTCATTCGCCATCACGAGGCTGAATAGACCGCTTTCCAACCCTCGCATCTAGGAAAAACCTCTGGCAATACCTTGGAAATGAATGCGGGCCTTCCGTATGGCTATACTGACCACTTATAAGGGAAACTCCCCAACGCAACCCCCTCAGATTTAGTGCTACAGTGGCCCGTCAAAAACTGAACGCAGATCAAGCATGAAAACAAGAAGAAGGTGTATTGAAATGTTGAAAAAGAAGCAAAACGGAGACAGTGAACAGCCAAAGTGCAAGATCTGCGACATCGAGAGACTTCTGGCAACGGCGGCGTCGTGGTTCTGTGGTCACGGTGTTGGCCTGTAAACCGGTAAATCAGTGTTCAACCCTCCCTCGTGCCCAATTTTTTTTTCACAAACTCATCCTGTCACTGACGTGTCTGTTCTCCTTCTGTAGTCTTGGCAATTGTCATACTATACGTTGGTTATAGAATATGAGACATGTGGTAAGGCTATTTTACCGTCGCAAGTAAATGTGACGAACAGTGAGAGCAGGTGGGATGCCGCATAGACCTCTCACAGAAATGAGAACAACAAAAATAAACGGGTGTGAACTGTGTTACAATGAAGGAAATGGTGCAAATGGCTGTGAGCTTCAAAAATGGTTCAAATGGCTCTGAGCACTATGGGACTCAACTGCTGAGGTCATTAGTCCCCTAGAACTTAGAACTAGTTAAACCTAACTAACCTAAGGACATCACAAACATCCATGCCCGAGGCAGGATTCGAACCTGCGACCGTAGCGGTCTTGCGGTTCCAGACTGCAGCGCCTTTAACCGCACGGCCACTTCGGCCGGCGGCTGTGAGCAATATGGGACTTAACATCTATGGTCATCAGTCCCCTAGAACTTAGAACTACTTAAACCTATCTAACCTAAGGACATCACACAACACCCAGTCATCACGAGGCAGAGAAAATCCCTGGCCCCACCGGGAATAGAACCCGGGAACCCGGGCGCGGGAAGCGAGAGCGCTACCGCACGACCACGAGCTGCGGACTACAACGAAGGAATTCAAGAGTCAAAACTTCCTAAACGGAACGCAAGAGTCATAAAGTGTGGTACTTGTATAGAACGAATAGGAGAAGTTGCAAACGGACGTTACACACAAGTTTGAATAAGCGAACAGTCACATCAATGACCGGACGGACAGTTCATAATTTTGTGGAAAAAAAAATTAGGCACGATGGAGACCTGGACTCGGCTCTCCTCCTTCGCGGTCCAACACCGTCACTACATTATTAAGACGCCACGGCCGTTCAAGAATGCTCGATCTTGCACATGGTAAAATTTGACCGTTCACTCTTTCTGTTTTGCTTCTTTTTCCCATAATTCAGTATATCTTCTTCCTGTTTTATTCTTGATCTTTGTTCAGTGTTTGATGGGATGTCCTATGGACTGCTTACTGCTAAATGTGAGGGGCTGCGATGAGGAGTTTCGTTGTTAGCTACGGAGGTGGGTAGTGGTACTGTAAGGTACAATTTTACTAACAATGAAATCGAAAAGCAACATATTTTCATTTTTGCTAATTTACGCAGAGCACGAACGAATTTATAGTCTAACAAGTATACTGGATCATAAGTGTGAACGAAGACTGATACTCTCCTTTTTCTTCAAATCAAAATTTTGGCAGAAAATGTTCGAAATTTGTGCGTCCAACATCGCTACAAAGTTGATATCGTCGAGGAACAGTTCAGGCTGCCTCCTGCCACTGAGGGACAGGACAAACCCGATTCGGTTAGCGGACAAACTTCCGCGCTCGTCGCTAATTGGCTCTGAGCACTATGGCACTTAACATCTGAGGTCATCAGTCTCCTAGAACTTGTAACTACTTATACCTAACTAACCTAAGGACAACACACACATCCATGCCCGAGGCAGGATTCGAACCTCCGACCGCAGCAGTAGCCCGGTTCCTGACTGAAGCGCCTAGAAACGCTCGGCCACAGCGGCCGGCCGTCGCTGATTGGCTGTTGCTTTATGGTTACACAACAGTGCGTTTCTAACCTGCGTTTATTTGGAAAATTTTCCTCGATTTGAAGTACCGTAGATTGTCAGGTTGTTTTTCTCTCACCAGCATTCTTGAAGTGAAGCATAGAACTCGCAGTTATGAGAGGTGTTCAGTAAGTCATGCAAATCATTTTTTTTGTTGTTGTTGTGAAAGTTGGTTGATTTGATTCGGGATTCCACTACATCGTATTGTTCCCACTCCTTTGGGTAGAAAGCCAATTTTTCAACATAATCTCGGTTCTATGCGACGGCCTTACGCCAAATCACTGGGAGAATCTGTATGCCTGCGTTGTACCACTCTGCTGGTCGACATCGGAGCCAGCGTCTTGGTGCACATATTGTCCTCTGCTGCTCTTTATATTCTTCTGTTAGGCGGTGCGGAACCCTATGGGCACACAATTTTGAGCTCCCCAACGGGTGGACGAGTGTATCCCCAGTTGTTCTAACAGACTTAGGGTCTTACCATTGGATTCGTTATGTAGTATTACCGAATTGTTTTCTAGAGTGTTCAAAAAAATGGCTCTGAGCACTATGGGACTTAACTTCTGTGGTCATCAGTCCCCTAGAACTTAGAACTACTTAAACCTAAGTAACCTAAGGACATCAAACACATCCATACCCGAGGCAGGATTCGAACCCGCGACCGTAGCGGTCACGCGGTTTCAGACTGAAGCGCCTAGAACCGCACGGCCACACCGGCTGGCCTTTAGACTGTTGATGACATGTTTAGTTTCCAACATATGTTGTGTAATGACTGTTTTTTGAAATTCTTGAGCCTGAAAGCATATACATGTTCCTGAAAGCAGGTCTTGAAGTTTGTGTCTGTTTTCCCTGCATAGTAGGCAGGACAACTGGGGAATGATACTTTGTACACTCCATTGTTGCGATGAAGACAGACGCCTCGGCTAGCGACTCACAGCGCTTTTGTTTACTGCCAGTTCCTTGTAGACATTCTGCAAGTGCCTACGACTATCTGCGATGCTCTGATATCCCGGTAAAAGACACTCAGTGACAGCCCTCTGCTTGGAAAGCAACTCCTTTACAGACGTCGTTTTGAAGGCTTCGTATACCGCTGACACCTGTCGGAACTTCATGAAACGATAGAGGCTGAAGCGAGAATATTCCACGATGTCCTACAACAAGTTCTGATTTTTCAGCAGAAATTGACCGAGAAAAAAGTGGTTGCATTACTTACTGAATGCTGGCCTGCCCGGTTAGCCGTGCGGTCTAACGCATTCCTTTCCGGGCGGGAAGGCGAGCCGGTCGCCTGAACGAATCTGCCCGGCGGATTAGTGTCGGGGTCTGGTGTGCCGGCCAGTCTATGGATGGTTTTTAAGGCGATTTTCCATCTTACTAGGCGAATGCGGGCCGGTTCCCCTTACTACACTTTGTCGGCGATTGTTGCGCAAACACTGACTCCACGTACTCGTATACCATACTTACTCTACCACGCAAACATTTGGGGTTACACTCGTCTGGTGTGCGACGTTCCCGGGGCGGGGGGGAGGGGGGGGGGGAGGCGAACCACACAATAACCCTGGGTTCAGTGTGGGGCGGCGGTGGGGTGAGTGGACTGCTGTAGCCTGTTCTGGGGTTGTTAACCACTGAGGGCTACGGCGGGGACGAAGCCTCTCCGTCGTTTCTAGGTCCCCAGTTCCATACAGTACAATACAATACAATACAATACTGAACGCTCCTGTAACTAGCTAGGCACTAGAAAATCGAAACACAATATAATTGCTAGAGGGCGCTAACACGTTGCTCAATCTAACGTGCTTCTTGACAATTACTTGTCTTGCATTGTAAATCACACCTGTGAAAACTTTGGTCTCACAGTGCCGAAAAACCCAGACTTACGCCGGAGATTGAGTATTCCAGTAGGTGCGGAAAGAAAAGCAGTGAGGAGGACGAGGCTGGCTGGCCCCGTATCCTGCCAGAGAGCGGCAGCCGTGACGTCGCAGCTCGTGGCTCGACGGATGTTTTATGGCTTATTACTTCCTCCCGGCCAGCCAAAACTTCCTGATTGGGGTCGCTGCGCTTCGTGCATAGCCTGTGCTGAAGGACAGGTTCGATCACAGGGCAGTTAGTTATGACAACCTACGTTTGGCAGTACACTATGTCTTACGGGATTAATCTCTGTGTACTTTGCTGGTCACTAATACTTTAGCATAATGAAAGCGGGGTGTATCATGTACAGTGCACGCTTGGGCAAGCAAATGGCTAGAATTTCAGCGCAACCACAGAAAGCAGGTAGCGGTAACGCCATGTATATGCAACGAGCGATTACGCAGTGTTTTTCTCATTCATAAGTAGCATTTCAATGTTACTTGTGAGAAAATCGTGCTATGCCTCGTGTAAGAAAGGGCAGGATTATGGTCTGTTCAAACTGTGGTTTACTATTCCGTGATATTGCTGTTCCTGTCGGGCGTAACGCTTTGACTGTGATGCGAGTATGTAGTCCAGGCGTTCAGTAGGGCCATACCAAACGCCATGGAGAATCTCATGCTCCCTCGCGCAACCATCACGCGAGAGAACAGGTATATTATTCTCTCAGCTGTGCAGATCCTACAGGCATGTCACTTACCGTGAATGTACATGCACACCTAGGTACAGGGTGACAATTATTGAACAGTATGAAAAGAAACGTAAATTAGTTACAAACTACGGCGTACACAAACTTTATTCAACATGTAGACGTCACTACAGATATTCGGATTTAGTTTATGACATATTCGATATGTCTGCCATCATTTGCGATGATGTGATGCAGATGAATAGCGAAATTCTGCGTGACCGCTGATGTGTCTGAACATCGATGCTGTCGTTGACCTGGCTGTTTACAGCTCAGCTATGGTTTTCGGGTAGTTGCTGTACACTTTGTCTTTAATAAGGCCTCACGAAAAGGAGTTGCATGTGTTGAGATCCGGAGAATGGCGGCCAATCGAGGTCCATGCCAGTGGCCCCTGGGTACTCCAGAGCCAGAATGCGGTCACCAGTGGGCTCCTCCAGAACAACAAACATTCTCCTGCTTCGACGGGTCGAGCTCCGTCTTGCATGAACCACATTTTGTCGAGATCAGAGTCACTTTGGACAAGGGGGATGAGGTCATCTTCAAAATCCTTCATGCACCGTTCGGTGATCACCGTGCCATCAAGGAATATCGCACCTATTATTCCGTGACTGGACATTGCACATCACACAGTCACCCGTTTAGGGTGAAGAGACTTCTCGATCGCGAAATGCGGATTCCCAGTCCCCGAAATACGCCAATTTTGGTAATTGACGAACCTATCCAGATGAAAATGGGCTTCCTCGCTAAACCAAACCATACAGCGCATACTGATTGGCCGCGCGGGGTTAGCCGAGCGGTCTAGGGCGCTGCAGTCATGTACTGTGCGGCTGGTCCCGGCGGAGGTTCGAATCCTCCCTCGGGCATGGGTGTGTGTGTTTCTCCTTAGGATAATTTAGGTTAAGTAGTGTGTAAGCTTAGGGACTGATGACCTTAACAGTTAACTCCCACAAGATTTCAGACACATTTGAACATTTTTGAACATACTGATTGCCATCGCGCCCCGCGGCCGGTCGAGCAGTTTAAACGTCGTAACGCAAACCGTTCAGAAGTTATTACGATTTTATTTCATACAGTTCAGTAACTGTCAGTCGGTACATACTCCACAAGCAGCCATTCGGTGCATGGCGGAGGGTATCTGTTAACACTTCTAGTCATTCCGTTTCCCGTACCACTCGCAAACGGAACGAGGGAAAAACGACTGTCTGAGTACCTCCGTGCGAACCCTAATTCATCTTATCTTCCGTCTGCGGTGCTTACGTAAAAGTAAAATGGCGGCATTAGACTCATTTTGCAGTCAGTCACCGTATAGAGGTTTTCTACATTTTCTCGATTGTATTACGGTCTGTTGATTTTTTTACTTTTATACCGTCTATTTATAACTGAATGAAACACAATTTTTGTGTCACACGTTTCGCCTTTATTCTTTGCAAGGCATTTTCTATGGCCTGGAAAATGTACATATTTTTGTTTATACTATTTAGTTTATATTAAGGACGATGTCTATATAGGTTGTAAGTAGTTCTGGCAGTTTGTTTTTTTATGGTGTAGTGATAATTTAAAGTTCTACTCAGAGGGCCGGCCGCTGTGGCCGAGCGTTTCTAGACGCTTCAGTCCGGAACCGCGCTGCTGCTACGGTCGCAGGTTCGAATCCTGCCTCGGGCATGGATGTGTGTGATGTCCTTCGGTTGGTTAGGTTTAAGTAGTTCTAATCTAGAGGACTGATGACCTCATACACTCCTGGAAATTGAAATAAGAACACCGTGAATTCATTGTCCCAGGAAGGGGAAACTTTATTGACACATTCCTGGGGTCAGATACATCACATGATCACACTGACAGCACCACAGGCACATAGACACAGGCAACAGAGCATGCACAATGTCGGCACTAGTACAGTGTATATCCACCTATCGCAGCAATGCAGGCTGCTATTCTCCCATGGAGACGATCGTAGAGATGCTGGATGTAGTCCTGTGGAACGGCTTGCCATGCCATTTCCACCTGGCGCCTCAGTTGGACCAGCGTTCGTGCTGGACGTGCAGACCGCGTGAGACGACGCTTCATCCAGTCCCAAACATGCTCAATGGGGGACAGATCCGGAGATATTGCTGGCCAGGGTAGTTGACTTACACCTTCTAGAGCACGTTGGGTGGCACGGGATACATGCGGACGTGTATTGTCCTGTTGGAACAGCAAGTTCCCTTGCCGGTCTAGGAATGGTAGAACGATGGGTTCGATGACGGTTTGGATGTACCGTGCACTATTCAGTGTCCCCTCGACGATCACCAGTGGTGTACGGCCAGTGTAGGAGATCGCTCCCCACACCATGATGCCGGGTGTTGGCCCTGTGTGCCTCGGTCGTATGCAGTCCTGATTGTGGCGCTCACCTGCACGGCGCCAAACACGCATACGACCATCATTGGCACCAAGGCAGAAGCGACTCTCATCGCTGAAGACGACACGTCTCCATTCGTCCCTCCATTCACGCCTGTCGCGACACCACTGGAGGCAGGCTGCACAATGTTGGGGCGTGAGCGGAAGACGGCCTAACGGTGTGTGGGACCGTAGCCCAGCTTCATGGAGACGGTTGCGAATGGTCCTCGCCGATACCCCCGGAGCAACAGTGTCCCTAATTTGCTGGGAAGTGGCGGTGCGGTCCCCTACGGCACTGCGTAGGATCCTGCGGTCTTGGCGTGCATCCGTGCGTCGCTGCGGTCCGGTCCCAGGTCGACGGGCACGTGCACCTTCCGCCGACCACTGGCGACAACATCGATGTACTGTGGAGACCTCACGCCCCACGTGTTGAGCAGTTCGGTGGTACGTCCACCCGGCCTCCCGCATGCCCACTATACGCCCTCGCTCAAAGTCCGTCAACTGCACATACGGTTCACGTCCACGCTGTCGCGGCATGCTACCAGTGTTAAAGACTGCGATGGAGCTCAGTATGCCACGGCAAACTGGCTGACACTGACGGCAGCGGTGCACAAATGCTGCACAGCTAGCGCCATTCGACGGCCAACACCGCGGTTCCTGGTGTGTCCGCTGTGCCGTGCGTGTGATCATTGCTTGTACAGCCCTCTCGCAGTGTCCGGAGCAAGTATGGTGGGTCTGACACACCGGTGTCAATGTGTTCTTTTTTCCATTTCCAGGAGTGTATTTTAAGTCCCATAATGCTTAGAGCGATTTGAATTTTTCTACTCACAGGTTCCATGGATATTGTTCTATATGTTGTGTTTTTGTTCCGTGTGAGTGTGTGTGTGTGTGTGTGTGTGTGTGTAAGAGAGAGAGAGAGAGAGAGAGAGAGGGCTGTAACTGGACGTCCAAAAGTAAAAATTATGTACATGCCTAATATTATACGCAACTCAGAACGACAGCCCTACAAAAGTTGAAAATATTTGTCGCTAGTGTTTCGCGAAAGGTCTTCATTCCAGAGATCCCCCATTGAGTTAACTGAGTATTTCCGTAATACTAGCGTGATGATCGAACTTACCGGTAAGCAATCTAGTAGCAAACCCCTGAACTACTTCGATCTGTTTCCTTATTTTGATTTGATGGGTATCCGAAACACAAGAGCAATATTCAAGAATGAGTCTCAGTAGCGTTCTATACGTGGCCTCCTTCATAGATGAGCTACAATTTCCCAAAAATTCTCTCAGTAAACCGAAGTCGACCGTTCACTTTCCCTACTACCTCGACCATTCGTGTTCTCTACTTTTGACGTTACGTTCTAGTTCAAATTCATATCACTTTCCATCGTTACGCCTAGATTTTAATCGACGTCACTGTGAGAATCACCACGTCACTAATACTGTAGTCCAAAGTAACAGGACTGTTCTTCGTACTGATCTTCACTAACCTACATTCTCCCTTATTGAGAGCGACTACCACGCATCACACCAAATAGAAATTCTGTCATCCTGTATGCTTCTACTGTCACTCAGCAACGGAGTATTAACGCACTCTATAGCGCCATTAGCGAAAAGTCACAGATTTATGCTCACCGTGTCTGTCATATAGTTAATGTTCATAGAGATCAAGCGCGGCCTTATCACACTTCCCCTGGGGCACTCATGACGTTACTCTTCTCTCTGACGAATAATTGCCGTCCAGGACAACATGCAATTGGTTTGTTTGTAGAACGAAGAGTATCCACACGAACAGAGAGCATATAGAGCTTCAAGGGCAGTCAGAAAGGCGACCATTGCTGGATTTACACTTTACGTGACACCAGAGACGGCATCACGGCGGACCACTTGGAGTGTGGAAGCTCCCAGCAGAACGAACGTTGCCAGACTGCATTTGTCAACGTGATACGGGCACTGCACCTGGAGTGATGGTGTAGGGGTGCAATTACGTACACGCTATCACTTAAGGTTTGCATAGCCGATAAGTTGGAGGACAGCCGTTACGTTCCTGAAGTGTTAAGGTTAATGGCTGTGCCCTATCTTAGAGATCTCTGTTACATTCTTTCAACTAGTAATGCAAGATCACATGTTTCTCGTGCTGTCCTGACCCACCTCGATATAGAGGTTGTTCGACAGTTGTCTTGTCCAGCACGTTCTCCAGATCTCTTAAAAGTGGTTGTTATCTATGGCTGGTTGATTATATGAAGGTGGCTCACTATACAAAAGTAGCCAGTATGTGTGGGTTGCGATGCGTGTGGCCGGCTGAGACAAAACTGAATAAAATAAAACTGTCTGCTGACGAGAAGAACACGGCAAGTGCAGATCGCTGCAAGTGCCATAACTCGATTTATCAGAAACTTCGCTCTGTGGAAGAGGAACCAAAATAAACGAACACGTGTTTCGGCTTATTTGTGGTTACTGGACCGTTTCTGAGAAAACGGCCGTCGAATGGTTCAAATGGCTCTGAGCACTATGGGACTCAACTTCTGAGGTCATTAGTCCCCTAGAACTTAGAACTAATTAAACCTAACTAACCTAAGGACATCACACACATCCATGCCCGAGGCAAGACTCGAACCTGCGACCGTAGCGGTCTCGCGGTTCCGGACTGCAGCGCCTAGAACCGCAAGGCCACTTGGGCCGGCACGGCCGTCGAAGTTTGCGGCGTAATTTAGATGCTTTTTACCGCCCACTCAGTTCAATCCAACTGGTAGCATGGGGGCTACCATCGTGGTCCCTCACTTTTGCGTACCGTGTTGGTAACCCGATTATTGTTTCTGTTAATTTCATTTCATTTTATTTTTTCCTTTATTCACCTATGTCCGCAGAAGGTTACTACACGATTGTTTCTGATCTAGTTAGGGAACACAAGGGCGTTATATTAATTGCAAAATTACAACTGGTCTACGCAGTAACTTTTACATATTTATTATATAATTTTTGTGTGTATGGTATTTTCAGGAGCTATAATCTTTTAAATTGTCGTATCTTATATTTCATTCTTATAACAATTTTTAATTTTTATATTTTATTCTTATGTTTATTCTTCAGAAAGATTTGGTGCATTTCCTTGGATAATACAGATCTTAGAAACACTGTTAACATAGAAATTCCCACCGAGCGAGGTGGCGCAGTGGTTAGCACACTGGACTCGCATTCGGGAGGACGACGGTTCAATCCCGCGTCCGGCCATCCTGATTTAGGTTTTCCGTGATTTCCCTAGATCACTCCAGGCAAATGCCGGGATGGTTCCTTTCAAAGGGCATGGCCGACGTCCTTCCCCATCCTTCCCTAATCCGAGCTTGTGCTCCGTCTCTAATGTCCTCGTCCATAGAAATTCCCAACAGCACGAGCATCGCACGAAGAGAAGTTTGCGCAGTGGCATTTCTTCACTTAAATCTCACTCGAGAAAGAAATGTTGTTAACATTTCTGAAGATTTCAAGCGTTATCAATAATTTTGCGATAAACTGCGCATAAGGATCACGTTTCTGAAAATGGCGCTTGCAGTTGATTATGAGCCAAGATAGACTATAGGTGAGACACGTGTTCGCTTATTCTGACCCCTCTTCTACTGAGCTAAGTTTCTGGGAAATCAGGTTATTGCATTTGCTGTGTTTTCCTCGTGAGCGGTCAAGCCTTTCATAGCACTCTATGCTATATGGTCATAACATCAAGTAGCACAAATTAACGATTGAAAGTAAATACCAATACAGCCACACTACAGTCTCATTGAGAAACACTTAAGAAGCTAATCCTCGTTACACCCAACCACATCTAGTAATCTATTGCGACCCCTTCTGGCGAGGTCGAGAGGAGTTATAATCTTAATTTGTCGATGTCGTATAGAAGTTCGTCGTTGCCATTAAAACCATTACCAACTTCAGCACATTTCAAGTAAATCGAGTAATTTCTCAACAAAATATAAGACACTTACATTCCCTATCATGAATTGCTGAGACAAATTGGGATGTTTACAATGAACATTTACTTGCATAAAAACTGGCATTAGCATACAAGAAAGAGCAACCTAAACCTAACGGTTACTTGTGCCTAATTTATTAACGAGATTACCTTAAACTGAAATCACTATAGATGCCGAAAAGAGCTACTGTTTGTTGAATCACATATGAAATTCAAGGAAAGGAAAGAATAGATTAGCACACTCATAACTGGATTCATAGAGAAAACATGAAGGATAGGTACACGTTACACCATCATCGTAGACACTGTTGTGGCGAAGAGTTTCGTACCGACTAATCTCTTATTGACAATAAATAAAACAAGCACAAATATGGAATGTAATAAGTTTTCCGAAATATATTCACACGCAAAAACAAGTGAAAGAATCCACGTGGTTGAGTAACTTAACAAAGGTGGCAAGCACATGAATTATCATACAAGTTGAAAATTGACTAAGTAAGCAACACACGTTCGAAAAAGATTAAGTGAAATGCAATAGTGCCAATTAAATAATGAGTAGGGAAAGCTGAGTATTCGACCAGTTCGTAGTAACACGTGGTACATACGAAAAAAAAAACAAGTTTCAGAAACACAGAATCCTGGATTAATTTTACTTGGAAAACAGTTTGAACACTGCATTCAGTGTAACGAGAGATTAACACAGGAATTAGGAAAAGATGTTAGAAAAACACTTTAAACATTGCATTCAGTGTAACGAAAGATTGCCATGGGAATTAGGAAAAGATGGAACTGAAGAATCATTGAGGGAAATGTGAATACAACTGAGCCCAGTGGAAAAAAGGCACCGGATAGTGTATACAAAGAAAACTCAAATAAAATTTGAAGGTACAGCATGAAAATAATTACACACACACACACACACACACACACACACACACACACACACACACACACGAAGACACAGTTACTCGCATATTCACATTAAAAAGAGTATTCTTCTCACACAACTTAAGTCTCACTAGGTATCTCACAGTTTCACATCTCAAAGTTCCAATAGAGCAAAGCAAATCCCTGAATAAATCAATAAGTCAAGGAAATTGCGTCCGGCCATCCTGATTTAGGTTTTCCGTGATTTCCCTAAATCACTCCAGGCAAATGCCGGGATGGTTCCTCTGAAAGGGCACGGCCGACTTCCTTCCCCATCCTTCCCTAATCCGATGAGTCCGATGACCACGCTGTCTGGTCTCCTTCCCCAAACCAACCAACCAACCAACCAAGGAAATCTTATCATTCCTTACTCTAAATAAATCATGGAGTATGATTCCGAAAACCTAATTGCGTAAGAGGATGATTAAATCCTTCAGTAATACCGAAGACTTATTCACCCTCATCACGATTCTAAATTACCAAGCTCGGTCTTGACCGACAATGCCGACAATGTTCACTCACCAAACCCCAGCAGCAGAGTGCGCGAACACTGTTGCTGACCAGAGAACCGCGCGGGTAAACGGAAGTGACCAAAGGAGTCCCTTCCTCCACCAATCTAACAGTCGAATGACTTCCGCACAGAGGACCAAACTCTTTGCCTCGGTCAAGTTACTCGATAAAAACCATTCAAGAGCCAAGATCACATAAAATATTTTTTATTTAAGACAACCGGTTTCAACACACTACTGGTTATAAAATCTTTTGCTGTAAAACATTTTCATTGTACGCTGACCTCACACACAGGATGTTAAGTAGATAGAAACAGCACATTATAAAAGGTTTTTAAATATTTTAGCGATGAAAAACCTTCTATAATGTGCTTTTTATCCACTGGACATCTTGTGCGTGAGGTCAGCGTAAAATGAACATGTTTTACAACAAAAGATTTTAAGACATGAAGATGACAGCATGATCTGTTGAAACCGGTTGCTTTAAATAAAAAATATTTTGTACGATCTTGGCTGTTAAATGGTTTTTAACAATTAAACAGATTGCCCTTCAGTTCTCTCAAAATGAGAAAATTCGATCAAACTACTCGACGTTGGTCATACTGTCATGGTAGCTAACGTAAAACGGTACACTACAACCTCCTGGGAAATACAAAGCAGGCACGCACTTTCACTCAGTCTTTCATGCAAGAGGGGAGGAAAAGTAAAGAATGTAGGGAATATAGGAATAAAAGATACAAGTTATATAAAACAGACGTGTGGATTACGTGGGAAACAATGGATAATTGCTACATATACATAAATATGTTTTAAATTGATGCGCATCGAACATGTCGTTTGCGTCATAGCGTTATCTATCGCTGAAATAATTATTCCACTGCTCAGTCTTCTCCCAGGTTAAGTTAAGAAGCGCACCGTAAAACAGAGGTACTAATATGAGATGGGATAGTAAAGTAAACCAATCAAAATATGATGAAACGGTTACAAAGACTGGTTTCACTCTTACCCACTGAAAACATGGGCAGTGGCCGAGCGGTTCTAGGCTGCAGTCCGGAACCGCGCGACTGCTACGGTCGCAGGTTCGAATCCTGCTTCGGGCATGGATGTGTGTGATGTCCTTAGGTTAGTTAGGTTTATGTAGTTCTATGTTCTAGGGGACTAATGACCTCAGATGTTAAGTCCCATAGTGCTCAGAGCCATTTGGACCATTTGAAAACATACGGTCATGCATTTCAGAGAGACTACTTCGTCACCTCTCGCTATCCACTGCGTTTGATGAACTACGGCACAGACTTAAAGCAGCGTGGAATGACACGCCCTTATCTTTCATCCAAGGTCAGTTCGAGTCGATGCCCAGACGGATTAGAGCCGTTGTTGCTTCAAGAGATTGCCGCTCTGTCTATTACACTGCACACCCTATAATTTTACCCTCAAATCACCTACAAACGTACACTGAGGCGAAAAAGTCATGGAATACCTCCTAATATCGTGTCGGACCTCCTCCTGCCCGACGCAGTGCAGCAACTCGATGTGGTGTGGACTCAACAAGCTGTTGGAAGTTCCCTGCACAGATATTGACCTGAGTTACCTCTGTAGCCGTCCATAATTGCGAAAGCGGTGCCGATGCAGGATTTTGTGCACGAACTGACCTCTAGATTATGTCCCATAAATATTCGATGTGAATCATCTCGGACGATCTGAGTGGCCAAATCATTCTCTCGAATTGTCCAGAATATTTTTCAAACCAATCGCGTACAGTTGTGGTCCGGTGACATCGTGCATTGTCATCCATAAAAATTCCACCGTTGTTTGGGAACATGAAGTTCATGAGTGGCTGCAAATGGTCTCCAAGTATCCAAACATAACCATTGCTAGTCAGTGATCGTTTCATTTGGAAAAGAGAATCCGTTCCATTCCATGCAAAAACAGTCTACGCCATTATTGAGGCACCATCAACTAAGAAAGTGCTTGTTGATAAGTCTGCGCCACACTCGAACCCTACCATCACCACGTACCAACTGAACCATCTGTCCAGGCCACGGTTTTCCACTCGTCCAGGGTGCAACATTTGTGGTCAAGAGCCTAGGAGAGGCGCTGCAGGCGATGTCGTGGTGTTGGCAAAGGCACTCGCGTTGTTCGTCTACTGCCATAGCCTATTAACCCCAGATTTCTCCGGACTGTCCTAACGCATACGTTCGTCGTCTGTCTCACTCTGATTTCTGCAGTATTCCACGCAGTGTTGCTTGTCTGTTAGCACTAAAGACTCTACCCAGACGCCGTTGCTCTCGGTCATTAAGTGAAAGCCGTTAGCCACTGCGTTGTTCGTGGTGAGATGTAATGCCCGAAATTTGTATTCTCGGCACATTATTGACACTGTGGATCTCGGAATATTGAATTTTCTAACGATTTCCGAAATGGAATGTCCCAAGCTTCTAGCTCCAACTACCATTCCGCGTTCAAAGTTTGTTAATTCCCGTCGTGCGCCGATAATCATGTCGGAAACCTTTTCACGCGAATCACCTGAGTACAAATGACAATGCACTGACCTTGGATACCTTGTGTACACAATAGTACCGCCACCTGTATACCTGCGTATAGCTGTCCTATGACCTGTACATGACTGCAGTCATGTACAGGTATTCTTCCTACTACATTGTGTACCCATAATAAGTAATATTCCGTTATTTAGCCGGCCGATGTGGCCGTGCTGTTAAAGGCGCTGCAGTCTGGGACCGCAAGACCGCTACGGTTGCAGGTTCGAATCCTGCCTCGGGCATGGATGTTTGTGATGTCCTTAGGTTAGTTAGGTTTAACTAGTTCTAAGTTCTAGAGGACTAATGACCTCAGCAGTTGAGTCCCATAGTGCTCAGAGCCATTCCGTTATTTGCTCGCTTCCCTCCTGTTCCAAATTCAATGTCCGGCAATGTAGATAATGTGGAAGAAAAACAATTGTGGTAAGGTCTTACGGGACTAAATTGCTGAGGTCATCGGTCACCTAAGCTTACACACTACTTAAACTAACTTACGCTAGTGACGACACACACACCCATGCCCGAGGGAGGACTCAAACCTCCGACGGGGCGATCACGCGGACCGTGACAAGACGCCCTAGATCGCGCGCCAATGTGGAAGAACATGCTCAAATTATAGCAGCACGTTGATGTAGAAGCGCTCCAAATGATTGGAAAAAGGCGTAGGTCATTCTAGTTTTCAGAGGATGTCCTAGCACGTATTCCCACAATCGTAGGCTTAAATCACTTATGTTAATCTGTTGCACAATTCTGGGATACATTTTAGGTTCGCGTATTAACGGTGCCCAGGCTGTATTGCGTGACTTATGGAAGACCAGCGATACAGGTCGCTTCGAAAACAAGATACGAAGTTATGCAGTATCCGACAAGCTTTGTGACTGCATTCAAACCCGTCTACTAGGAAGGAAGTTCCCACATCTGTTTAGAGAGGAGAGATCTTCAAATGGAAAAGTAACTTCAGGAATAACCAAAAAGTTCGTTATATCACCGTCGTTAAAAAATATCGAGACTGCGTTGCTAAAAAATATATATATAAACATTAAGATGTGTTCTTCATAGTATCCCTCCACATGAGTACAGTGCGCAGAACGTTCGTGTAACGGTAAGAAACTGTCCGCATCACATTGACTTGAATATCGATTTTGTCGTCAAAGCGTTGACTCTTCATGTGAATTTCTACACTTTGTAGCTTTGTGGTAGGTTCGTATTGGTAACTCCAAGTCTTGCCACCCGTGACAATTTTGACCTGAAAAGAACTGTCCGCGTTTTTTATTTCAGTCAAGTCGTGGTAGGCGTCTAAGCGTCATTGTTTTGTTCGAAAGTAAAGGTGTGCGGGGACCAACTTAGTACACTCTTTTCTCTTCTTCAAAATATTCTGGAAAATGTCTCGAACACTTGATTGAGATGTTACTGCACTGCGATCTGTGACACAACAACTTCGACATACTATGTCAGCACGTCCACTGTTTATCGCTGCCTGCTCACAACTGTCTTGTCGAATGTACACCTGTTGTTTAAAGTTAAGATATGTCTACACGAGGCTCTTTATTCGTGCGCAATCGTTGACACACGGAAACAAAAGCGCATGCACAAAAAATAGTGGAACGAACGCACATAGGTACGTGTTCTCGTGTTCACACGTTGCCTCATTGTGCAAGCAGTCTGCTATACGTAAATGTTTCTACTCGGCAATTTGTGCTGCGTCTAGTGTCATGAAAGGCGACAGAAAAAACTTCAAGCGATCATGGGCAAGGCAGTATCTAAATAACAGAAGTAGGAGAAACTCAGAGTGATGGCGACGTTTTGTTTGCCAACTTTAGTAGGAGGTAACAGCGAATATTTAAGATTTACTGCTTGAGAAATTGCGGTGATAAGGTTTACAGTAACATTTCGTTAGCTGACAATCGGCGACTTAAATATAACTATGAGGTAGTTTTTTCGTATTTCGAAACAAAGCATTTCAGCGATTGTTCCAAAAACTGAGAAATACTTACGGGAAGTACTTAGATATTTTGTGAAGCTTAATTAAGTTTCCCAATTTGTTTTATAAAAGGTTGTTTATGCAGATTGAATCGTAAGAGATTGCATATAGTTTAACATCCTTGTTCTCCACAACTCCGGTATGTTTTCCGATTCTGAATTCAATGTCAGCCAATTTCAAATTCCAGTATTTTATTGAGTAGCTCTTCATATGCCACCTTTCCTTTTGTTCAGATGCCAGGATTACCAGTTGTCGTGCTATTAAGTCGTCATTTGATGAATGTTCACCCACAGCTTTCATACGCACTTTTCAATAGGTTATCAGATTCTTCTTCTCTGTTTTTCTACTGCGATACTTATTCTTTATTGTGATAGGTTCGAAGACTATTCGTATAATTCTCGACTCTCAGGGCATTACATCCCAATTTTTCACTCAAATAATTTCTAGAAGCCTCATTCCACATGACTTCTCGTTGTTTGTAGTTGTCTAGAAATTACGGCATGCTTTCTTTGGAGTCAACAGAAATTATTGCACATAAATCGTCTAATAGCATAACCACAACGCACTACACAGCGAAACACACCAGTTGCCTGTCGTTTAGTAAACATTGCAAGAGACTTCCACCTAGCCTCGGAAAAGAATGCGATTGTACGCACGGTCACAGTGTCTAGGAAATCACGCATGCGTATTTGCACTGTTGGAAATGTAAGTGCGTGCGGGAAGTTGAATAGAAAAAACCGCATTGGTGGACTAAGTTTTAGTTTCAGCTGCCACCGTAGTTACTGCGCTTACGTCGATATACGACAGGAACGAAACCAGTCTTGGAACTTTATATATAAATATATATAAATAATCAGTTGGCCGACGGCAGTTCCGTAAGGTTGTTTGCGGATGATGCTGTGGTAATACGTCATCGTCACCAGTACGTTCGCAAGCACGTGAAACAATGCATTTTATCACATTGAGCACTTTTTAATTTCATTTTTAGTCATCAGTCTTCTGACAGGTTCGATGCTGCCGGCCACGAATACTTCTCCTGTGCCAACCTTTTCGTCCCAGAATAGCACTTATAATCTACGTCCTCAGCTTTTGTTGGATGTATCCGCCGGCCGAAGTGGCCGTGCGGTTAAAGGCGCTGCAGTCTGGAACCGCAAGACCTCTACGGTCGCAGGTTCGAATCCTGCCTCGGGCATGGATGTTTGTGCTGTCCTTAGGTTAGTTAGGTTTAACTAGTTCTAAGTTCTAGGGGACTAATGACCTGAGCAGTTGAGTCCCATAGTGCTCCGAGCCATTTGAACCATTTTTTTGGATGTATCCAATGTCTACGTTGTTTACCCTCTAATACTCTCTCTAGTACCATGGATCTCATTTCCTGATATCTTAACGGATGTCCTATCATCCTGCCCCTTCCTCTTGTCAGTGTTTTCCATATATTCCTTTCCTCGCCGATTCTGCGCAGGACCTTCTCGTCCTCTATCCTATCTTCCCACCCAATTTACAACATTCTTCTGTAGCACCACATCTCAAATGCTTCGACTCTCTTCCGTTCCGATTTTCCCGCAGTCCATATATCACTACCACACAATACTCTGCTCCAAACGTACATTCTCAGAAATTTCTTTCTCAAATTAAAACCTCCATTTGATACTAGTAGATTTGTCGTGGCCAGGAATACCCTCTTCATCTATGATAGTCTGCTTTTGGTGTCCTCCTTGCTCCGTCCATCGTGGATTATTTTACTGCCTAGGTAGCAGAATTCCTTAACTCCATCTACTTCGTGATCACCAATTCTGATGTTAAGTTTCACCGTGTTCTCATTTCTGCCAAGTCTCATTACTTTCGTCTTTCCTCGATTTACTCTCATTAAAATTCTGCACTCATTAGACGGTTCATTCTGTTCAACAGATCTTGTAATTCTTCTTCACTTTCACTGTGGTTAGCAATGTCATCAGCGAATCTTAGTTTGACATCTTTTCACTCTAAATCTTAATCCTACACTTGAACCTTTGTTTTATTTCGGACGTTGCTTCTTCAAAGTTGGATAGTTGGGGTGAAAGATGCGTCCGTGTCTTTACCCTTTTTAATCAGAGCACTTCGTTGTTTGTCCTCCAGCCTTATTATTCCCTCTTGGTTATTGTGCGTGTTGTACACCACGCCTTCTCTAAAGCTTGCTCCTATTTTTCTCAGAATGTCGAACATCTTGGACCATTTTACATCGTCGAACACTCATTCTAGATCGACGAATATGATCGTGTCTTGGTTTTTCTTCCGTCTTGCTTCCATTATCAAGCGCAACATGACAACTGCCTGTCTGTTTGCTTTACCTTTCGTAAAGCCAAACTGATCGTCATCTAACTGATCCTCAATTTTCTTTTCCGTTCTTCTGTATGTTATTCTTGCCAGCAACTTGGGTACATGAGCTGTTAAGCTCATTGTGCGGTAATTCTCGCACTTGTCAGCTCTTGCAATCTTCGAAGCTGTGTCGGTAATGGTTCAAATGGCTCTGAGGACTATGGGACTTAACTTCTGAGGTCATCAGTCCCCTAGAACTTAGAACTACTTAAACCTAACTAACCTAAGGGCATCACACACATCCATGCCCGAGGCAGCATTCGGACCTGCGACCGTAGCGGTCACGCGGTTCCAGACTGTAGCGCCTAGAAACGCTCGGCCACTTCGGCCGGCTTGTGTGGGTAATGTTTTTCCGACCTGATGGTATATCGCCAGTCTCACACAGAGACACATTTATCAAAGTAAAAGGTAGCCCGCCCGGTTAGGCGAGCTGTCTAACTCACGTCTTTCAGGAGTGGTCCCCGGCACGAATCCGCCCGGCGAACTTGTGTCGAGCCTGTCGATGGTTTTTAGGCGGTTTTCCATCTGCCTCGCCGAATGGTCCCCTTATTCCGCCTCAGCTACACTATGTCGGCGATTGCTGCTCAAACAAGTTCTCCACGTACACGTACACCACCATTACTGTACCACGCAAAAATAGGGGTTACACTCGTCTAGTGTGAGACGTTCCCTGGGGGGGGGGGGGGGGTCCACCGGAGGCCGAACCGCACAATAACACTGGGTTCGGTCTGGGGCGGCGGAGGGGTGAAGTGGACTGCGGTAATCGTCGTGGGGTTGTGGACCACTGCGGCTACGGCGGGGACGGAGCCTCTCCGTCGTTTCTAGGTCCCCGGTTAACATACAATACATACAAGTAAAAGTTATTGTTTTTTCTTAAGTTCTTCCCTTATTCGGCTTCGAAGTTCAGATGCATATTTTCAAAGAAGCATTACAAACGCCACGGCCTGGAACAGTACGCTTGCTTGACAAGCGCAGGATGTGGACGTATCACATCATTTTCGGTGTATGTGTACTGTGGTGGTGGAGTATCAAGAACCACAGTGACTACGTTCCCAAGCCTCTGCGACGAACTGTTGCATTGCATTGCGTTTTAATCTGCATTTGAACATCTACAACTGATAAGGTAAGGAGGTACGACGATACAGGAAAGAACACAGCGTAAAACCAGTGTGCATTCGGACGAAGACGTGCTGGCGCAGCACGTGCAGGCCGTCGATCCCGGCAGAGGGCGAGGTGACGGGCACCTGCCTTATCTGCGCCGGGAGGCGCCGGCGGTGACGTCTTTCCGGGCGGGCGCCGCCATGTTGCGTCTACGGGCCCTGAGACGGTGACGCGGCCACGTCCGCAGGAAGTCACAGCCCGGCCGGCGTTTACAAACAATCGGAACCGAACGCGCGCGCCGCCGCAGCCACACCGACTTCTACCCGCAACTGCCATCTCCGGGGGGGCTTCCCTGCACTTCGCACAGTGCTTGTCTAAAGTTTGTTTTAGAATTTGATGTGCCCCGGTTAGGGACGTCTTCTAAGGCAACGGAATAGACTATCATTCGCCAGGACGTTTTTCTAATCGCATTTGGCCTTCAATGACTACTACCACGTGCGACTCTCGTAATTAGTCCGTGTGATTGCTTAGATGAGTTTACAAGAAGGTAGAAAGAACAGACCAACTTCGCTGACATTCGTCTATTGCAGTATTCTAAGCTCAACATTCCTGCAGGATAAGAAACTTCTCTCTAACAGAACGGGTATGTATAAAAAGATCATTTATATATCCACGGTAAGAAGATACAGATGAACACGTAGATATGGTCTACCCAGATTCCCGAAAGTCGTTCCACGCTGTACCACATTTTCGAGTCCCAAGATATGTCCATTGACTGTATGTTCACATGTACAGTTAAGAGCCAAAGAAACTGGTACACCTGCGTAATACTGTCTAAGGTCTCCGCGACGTGGCATAGACTCGACTAGTGTCTGAAGTAGTGCTGGAGGGAACTGACACCATGAATCCTGCAGGGCTGTCCATGAGAGTACGAGGGAGTGGAGATCTCTACTGAACAGCACATAACAAGGCATCCCAGATATGCTCAACAATGTTCATGTCTGGGCAGTTTGGTGGCCAGCGGAAGAGTTTAAACTCAGAAGAGTGTTCCTCGAGCCACTCCGTAGCAGTTCTGGGCGAGTGGGGTGTCACATTCTCCCGCTGGAACTGCCCAAGTCCGTCGGAATGCACAATGGACATGAATGGACGCAAGTGATCAGATAGGATGCTTAGGTACATGTCACCTATCAGAGCTGTATCTGGACTTATCAGGGGTCCCATATAACTCCAAATGAACACGCCCCTCACTATTACAGAGCTTCCACCGGCTTGTACAGTCCCCTGCTAACGTGTGGGGTCCATGGATTCATGAGGTTGTCTGCATACCCCTATGCGTCCATCCGCTTGATACAATTTGAAACGAGACTCGTCCGACCAGGCAACATGTTTCCAGTCATCAACAGTCCAATGGCGGTGTTGACGGGCCCAGACGAGACTTAAAGCTTTGCGTCGTGCAGTCATCAAGGGTACACGTGTGAGCCATCGGCTCCAAAAAGCCCATATCGATGATGTTTCGTTGAATGGTTCGCACTCTAACACTTGTTGATGGCTCAGCATTGAAATCTGCAGCAATTTGCGGAAGGGTTTCGCTTCTGTCACGTTGAACGATTCACTTCAGTCGTCGTTGGTCCCGTTCCTGCCGATCTTTTTCCGGCCGCAGCGATGTCGGAGATTTGATGTTTTACCGGATTCCTGATATTCACGGTACACTTGTGAAATTGTCACTTCATCGCTACCTCGGAGATGCTGTGTCCAATCGCTCGTGCACCGACTATAAGGCCACGTTCAAACTCACTTCAATCTTGATAACGTGCCACTGTACAGCAGTAGCCGATCTAACAACTGCACTAGACACTTTTTGTCGTATATAGGCGTTGCCGACCAAAGCGCCATATACTGCCTGTTTACATATCTCTCTATTTGAATGTGCATGTCTAGTCCAGTTTCTTTGGCGCTTCAGTGGTACATGAGTAGCTCGGTGCATATTTGTCTACTAGATGACAGTACTTTTTGTTTGAGGATAAGACCGCTTCAGCTGCAAGTTCTTTATTTATAAGGGCGACCGGTTTAAATTTTTTGGGGGATGAAAGAAAATTTAAGATCGAATAACGGGGGTTTATACCAGTATGTTTGTCAATTCTCCTTAGGAAACGATGAACCGTGAGCAGCATATTTGTTCATAATCCTATATATATGATCATACGTGGTCGGTTTTTTTTTCACTTTTTCAGTACACGGGAACCCGTGATACCTTTTTTTATTAGCAATTTCTTATATTTAGCTTTTGTCCTTTCTACGAATCACGGGAGCCTTCTACGTTATTTCATGTTATTTTATATCTGACGTCCGCTGCTTAGCGAAAAATTGCTGACTATGAACGCTAGGGCATCCCTTTTGTCTTTTCTCGATCGGAACATGACTTGACTTTGTAAGTTTGTTCATCCTGCATTTGTTTTGTTTGTTTTGTTATTTTTTTTCATTTTATTGTCTCACATGACCTTTTGCCTATTAATTTGTGCAGGTTGCACCTGATAACGCAGCTAAAATGCTGCGAAAACGGTCGAACTTATAAATAATGGACGTTTCGCCGATGTAGTCTTTTCTTCGAAATGATATATGCAGGTTATGGCTACCCTGACTACGAAGTTTTCTGTAGTATCCAGCGCGTTCTGTAGTCAGAAAATGCTGAACAGAAGTGTAGGTAATATTGGGGGTTCCCAATAATTGTAATTTCGCCTTTAATGTTATCAATATGCATGATGTAAGCGGTAACTGTTTACTCCGCACCACGGCGCTGAAGAGAAAGTCGAGGCGAATAATTTGATTTAGGATGTCTGATGTATTAAGTCAGGAAACTACCTCAAACTGGCTCACATAAATCACGTTAACTACGGCGCATGTGCATTGTGCGAAATTTTCAGTATTTTGTAGCTCTCATCTTCTAAAGAAAAAATGAACACGGCTTTTTTTTATAGAACATTTAATGTAGATTCATTTTGTACTGAGATACGTTTTCGCTAGACGCCGCGATTTCTGATTTATTCAAGAAAAACGTAAAGAGTGACCTTCACACGCAACCTCTCCACCACACACTCACTCCTCCTTCCCCATCTCTCCTCCTCCCCCCCCCCCCCCCCCCATGCCCCCGCTATCGATCAGGATTTCGTGGCACTCGCTCCTACCACTCTGCAAAAATTTACGTCTACACGAATTATTTCTCATATTCGATATTTTTTGGTTCTGATTGACTAGGCTATTATACCTCCTGTTTACTCTTGCACATACAAATTGTAAAATTGACATTTCTCAAAATTTTGCATAAAAAACTTGTTTTTGCGGCTGTCGTACTAGAAAATCACTGTGTCTCTACGTTTAGATCGAAATGCAAAGGTAACTAGTTTTGCATAACGTTTGCAAAAGATGTTTTCTTTCATTATCTTCAAGGGGAAGTTTAAATTAAGAACGTTAACGAAACAGCCGAGTAGTACGATCCGTTATTGCCAATCAGTCAATATCAAAAAAGGTCGAACGTGGGAAATAATTCGCGTAGCCGCAATTTTTAGTACAGTGGTAAGTCGGAGTGGCACGAATAACATACCAAAAATCCTGATCGGTGGTGTGTGTTTGTGTATGTGTGGAAAGGGGGGGGGGTGCTTCTGTAGGTCACTTTTTTACTTTTTTCTTGAATGTCTCGAAAACCAAGGCCTCAAACAAAATCGTATCCGAGTATAAAATTAAACTACGAGTATACTGAATTTCCTACAATGAAAGTTTTACTCAATTTTTTCCTCTAGAATTAATTGTTTGCATCAAAAGAGCGACAGGTAATAGAAAATCTCGGGGGAGGTGCATGCGCTGTAGATTAGGTCATTTTTGTAGGGCAATGTGGATAGCTCGATAGACCACCAATCGTAATCGTCTGGTATCAAATTATTGGCCTCGACCTCGGCTATGCCTGTGTGGTACATTGCAAACAGTTATCGTTTATAGAGCATTTATGTTGCGCGACCAAATTTGTCTGGCAGTGTCTTCGTATACAAAGAAGTATCGCGTTGGGCGATCATAAGGAGGTACAGAAAGAGCTGGACAACATTTCCACTTGGTGCAGAGAATGTAAGCTTGTTTTAAAGGCAATGCACAAAACTAAGGGAAAGAAACCGATAGTATACGATTATAAAATCAGTGGAAAACGCCTTGAGAAGGTCACATTGTTTCAGTATTTGGGTGTAATAATTAAAGGAAGTATCTGTTATACTGTACGAAATTACACTCGCCGGCAGAACGGTTGATTCGATGGTTTGCTCCGGGAAGAGACTGAGCAGAACTATAACAGATACAATATTGGTTTACTCTATTATAATATAAATACGAAGATTTATTTAACATCGTACAATCCATTTCTGCAGGAATGTTTCCAATATTTACAACTGTCTCTGAATATTTAAGTGTCGCTTGACACAGACAAGTTTACAACCATCCTCACTTGAAGAAGTGACATAACGTTCACAGTGATTTCTGCCTGAGCCACTTAATGTACTGATGACGATTTTAAGACGTACTGGTCGTTGACTGCGAATTGGGTCTGAACGTTTTTCTGCTCAGAAGTAAGAAGACGACCCTTTGTAGTGGCGAAGAAAAGTTTTAGGAGGCGTGGCTACAGATGGCGTTTCTCATTCGTCAGTGCGGCATGCAGCGATTATATTCTTCCTCGATTTCGTTGTGAGGTGCCAACCTTTCATTGGCACCCCTTATAAAAAATGAAATTATCGTATGGCATTGATGGCTGGGAGGCCCCATCGGGGAACTTGGGCCGCCGAGTGCAAGTCTTATTTCAGTCGACGACACACACAGTCTACGAGCGGAGAAAATCCCCAATCTGGCCGGGAATCGAGCCCGGGCCCGCTGCATGGAAGGCAAGCACGTTACAACGCAGGTATGCAGGTGGACGGCATCCCGATAATCGTATGACACCACAGTATGGTTCAAATGGCTCTGAGCACTATGGGACTTAACTTCTGAGGTCATCAGTCCCCTAGAACTTAGAACTACTTAAACCTAACTAATGTAAGGACATCACACACATCAATGCCCGAGGCAGGATTCGAACCTGCGACCGTAGCAGTCGCACGGTTCCAGTCTGTAGAGCCTAGAACCGTTCGGGCACCCCGGCTGGCACACCATAGTATCCTAGCTCGAATGACTAAAAGCGAACTTTTTTTCTTTAATACGAAGATGCGACTGTTGTCTCACCCGTCAAGTTGATTTATCGGTAAAACTTTGCATATTAGTACAATCGACCTCTGAAGGCGAAAGACTCCCCGACAATACGGACACAAATTGCTGAAGAAACAATACCTCCTTACTGGCTGATTTCATTCAGCAGGTTCACAAGAGCCACGAATGAGGCTTTTATTAAGACGTTATATTCTGGTGCTATATTCTGTATGAATATCAAGAGCTTAGATGGAAACCCAGTTCTAAGCAAAGAAGGGAAAGCAGAAAGGTGGAAGGAGTATATAGAGGGTCTATACAAGGGCGATGTACTTGAGGGCAGTATTATGGAAATGGACGAGGATGTAGATGAAGATGAAATGGGAGATATGATACTGCGTGAAGAGTTTGACAGAGCACTGAAAGACCTGAGTCGAAACAAGGCCCCGGAAGTAGACAACATTCCATTAGAACTACTGACGGCCTTGGGAGAGCCAATCCTGACAACACTCCACCATCTGGTGAGCAAGATGTATGGGACAGGCGAAATACCCTCAGACTTCAAGAAGAATATAATAATTCCAATCCCAAAGAAAGCAGGTGTTGACAGATGTGAAAATTACCGAACTATCAGTTTAATAAGTCACGGCTGCAAAATACTAATGCGAATTATTTACAGACGAATGGAAAAACTAGTAGAAGCCGACCTTGGGGAAGATCAGTTTGGATTCCGTAGAAATATTGGAACACGTGAGGCAATACTGACCCTGCGACTTATCTTAGAAGCTAGATTAAGGAAAGGCAAACCTACGTTTATAGCATATTTAGACTTAGAGAAAGCTTTTGACAATGTTGGCTGGAATGCTCTCTTTCAAATTCTGAAGGTGGCAGCGGTAAAATATAAGGAACGAAAGGCTATTTACAATTTGTATAGAAACCAAATGGCAGTTATAAGAGTTGAGGGGCATGAAAGGGAAGCAGTGGTTGGGAAGGGTGTTATTCAATCTGTATATTGAGCAAGCAGTGAAGGAAACAAAAGAAAAATTCGGAGTAGGTATTAAAATCCATGGAGAAGAAATAAAAAC
Organism: Schistocerca americana; assembly: GCF_021461395.2. Classification (NCBI taxonomy): domain Eukaryota; kingdom Metazoa; phylum Arthropoda; class Insecta; order Orthoptera; family Acrididae; genus Schistocerca; species Schistocerca americana. Next base: position 239,213,111 of record NC_060119.1, on the reverse strand, counting down.
TTTGAGGTTCGCCGGTGACATTGTAATTCTGTCAGAGACAGCAAAGGACTTGGAAGAGCAGTTGAATGGAATGGATAGTGTCTTGAAGGGAGGATATAAGATGAACATCAACAAAAGCAAAACGATGATAATGGAATGTAGTCGAATTAAGTCGGGTGATGTTGAGGGTATTAGATTAGGAAATGAGACACTTAAAGTAGTAAAGGAGTTTTGCTATTTGGGGAGCAATATAGCTGGTGATGGTCGAAGTAGAGAGGATATAAAATGTAGACTGGCAATGGCAAGGAAAGCGTTTCTGAAGAAGAGAAATTTTTTAACATCGAGTATAGATTTAAGTGTCTGGAAGTCGTTTCTGAAAGTATTTGTATGGAGTGTAGCCATGTATGGAAGTGAAACATGGACGATAAATAGTTTGGACAAGAAGAGAATAGAAGCTTTTGAAATGTGGTGCTACAGAAGAATGCTGAAGATTAGATGGGTAGATCACATAACTATTGAGGAGGTATTGAATAGGATTGGGGAGAAGAGAAGTTTGTGGCACAACTTGACTAGAAGAATGGATCGGTTGGTAGGACATGTTCTGAGGCATCAAGGGATCACCAACTTAGTATTGGAGGGCAGCGTGGAGGGTAAAAATCGTAGAGGGAGACCAAGAGATGAATACACCAAGCAGATTCAGAAGGATGTAGGTTGCAGTTGGTACTAGGAGATGAAGAAGCTTGTGCAGGATAGAGTAGCATGGAGAGCTGCATCAAACCAGTCTCAGGACTGAAGACCACAACAACAACAACGCTTATTTTGCTTCCATGGCTGTTTTCGAGCTTCCTGCAAACGTACAGAGTTGTTAGTGCATCTATGTACGTCTATTCGTAACAAATAACAGTTTTCTGTATATCTGTTGCAGTACTTACCTCCATGGCACATCGTTAACGCTATTGGTGTTTAATACCGTCGATTGCTTCGTTCTTAGGTGTAGCGCAGACATAATTGTTATTATATAGATGCGTTACGTCTCAGTAGCTGAATTTGTTGCTGAGCAATATTCGTTACAGTTTATTTAACATTTTCGTAAGTTTCAGTTGACAGCTAAGTTAACGATGTTCATGAGTAAAGACTTTACTACTACCACATATAGCTCCTTAAATAAATAAGACAACTATGTAACCATATAAGATCGTTGATTTAGCTGCTAATGGAAACGTAGCAAAATATTAAATATGTGTTAGTGAATATTACTCAGCAACAAATTCCACTACTGAGACATTACATAAGTGCAGAATAACAATTATGTCTATGCTACACCTAAGATACGCAGCAATACAAGGTATTAGATAATGACTGCGTTAACGATGTGTCATGGAAATAAGTACTACAACAGATAGAAACCAAATTTTTTATTAGTTGCTGACAGACAAGGATGTATGCATAAACAACACCATATGTTTGCAGGAAGTTTGAGAATGGCCATGGAGCCGAAATAAGTGTATAGCACCAGATAATAACATTTCAATAAAAAGTCTTCAGTATAGCTGCGTTTTGTCTTACTGTATATATACTGTCCTTACAAGACATATATAAGACTGCAGGCCCAGAAGAATTAAAAATACAAATGAAGTATTATTTGGAAAAGCAGATAACTTATTTGAAACAAAGTATGTTAATAGATGAACTACTTACAGAGTCATATCTCCCAAAATACGTTTTTTTTAACGATACGTTAAGCAGATCTTCAACCAAAGCTGTCATAGAGAATAATTCAAAACATCATCTAAATGAACTGACGTTTTGGAAGTTATTAACATCTCGTGTCCTGCTCTCCAGCGTATACCCTGAAGAAGTAATGGAGGAGGGGCATTAAAGAGTAGGATAAAATTTTAGGTGAATAGATGTCAGTGATAACATTGATTTCGTCAGCGCAAGTAAGAGGAATTGCAGGACTTTTTGAGGGGAATGAACAGTCTAATGAGCACAGAATACAGACTGAAAGCAATCTGTAGAAAAGCACGATAACGAGGACTAACAGAAACGAAATTATTGTTAAACTCAACTCCAAAATTGTGAACCATGTAGTAGTGGAAATGAAGCAATTATGCTACTTCTGGGGCAATATTTTGTCGAACTAACCAAGGAAGATATAAGAATCAGACTATTACAGTCAAAGAGGGCATTTTTCGTTAAAATAAGTCTACTAAAATCAAACAGGATTGATTACAGGAAGAAATTCCGTAGACTAAGCATCTCGCGCATGGCATTGTATGGTAGTGAACCATCTTCTGTGGGAAAACTGGAACAACGAGAATCGAGGCGCTTGTATTGTGTTGTTACAGAAGGCTTCTGAAAATACTGATAATGTAATAAATGATGATGTCCTCCACAGAATCGATGAAGAAAGCAATATTTAAGAGGATGAAAGGACAAGTATTAAGATATCAAAGAATAACTTCCATTGTACTGGATGGAATTGTAGAGGCAATAATTGTAGAGGAAGACAGGTATTGGAATAAATGCAACAAATAATCGAGGACGCAGGTTGTAAGTGGTACTGCACACTTTAGGCCAGTCAGGAGACTGACTAAATAAAATCCCTAGCTTTACTGGGAAGCGGTTGCCACATTCGTTGTTACTGTGGCAACTCCAATAAATATCTCGAATTCTGACGATGTGGAGATGATGTTTTCGAATCACGTGGTAGTTATTAGAGGATAGGAATGTGATGTGCAGGTATATCGAAGTTTCCGAACATTGCTACAGTTTATATTCCGAATTAAATGATAAAGGTTGGTCTAACACGATTTTAAGGAACATGACGAGCTATGACTAAACTCATTTAACAATACAGTTGTTACCTGTGATTACATGAACGTCGTTTAGAGATTTCGCTGGCTACAAGTATCCCAAAGTGACTACCAACATTCGACTGTGCTGCTTCAATCTACGTATGTAACTTTCACAGAAATGCATTGGACTATTTTACACAGAATGATTAGCACTGATGATATTACATCGCAACGAGGTAGTCACCAAACTTTATTTTGTCGTCTTGGGTGGTTGATTTGGGGGAGGGGACCGAACAGAGAGGTCATCGGCCCCTTCGGATTAGGGAAAGATGGGGAAGAAAGTCTGCCGTCCCATCCCGGCATTTGACCGAAGCGATGTAGGGAAATCACGGTAAACCTAAATGAGGATGACCGGACGCGGGTTAGAACCGTCGTCCTCCCGAATGCGATTCCAGTGTGCTAACCACTGCGTCGACTCGCTGGGTTTATCGTCTTCGATCGTGTGTTTTAATGGCGACTCTTGTTTGTCCTGCTACACTCCAAAATTTATCTACAAGGTTTCTTCAGACCATTCATTATCTTTTTATTAATCTTAATTGGTTATTTAACCTGATCTGATTAGAGCCATCAGGCCCTCTCTTACGTCGGACCTGGGGTTCACACATACGGTACCTTTTTTACATCATAGTTACCCTAAGAAATAACAATTTTAATATGACAATTAACATTAAAGTGATTTGAGTGTCTGAAGTGGCAGTGTAAGTACTTTATACTGACTATGAACTAACACTGACGTTACTTGTATTACTGCAGCTGCAGTCGCTAATAACGATAATAGTAATAGTAATAATAATAATAATTTTATTTATTTGTTTTATGGCCTACATTGGACCACATTAGTCAATATTATTAACTATGTTCTGTTTTTATGTTGATCCAATACTTTTTCAGTCTTTCAGATTGTGCCCTTCTCTCCTCATCCTAAATCACCCTTCCCATTCTCTGTTTGTTAATTTTTATTGGTTGTGTGATTTGTTTGTCCTGAAATATCTTTAGTGCGTCTGCCTTGCCTTTCAAATCCTCCATCGTAATCTGTAATTTGATCCTGTTTTCCTTGATCTCTGCGATACATCTAATGCCCCTCTTACTGTTCCGTAACTTTTCGATTATTCTCCTGCTAATTCTGTTTTCTGTTGTAATCATCAAATGTCCTAGGAAAGAGATACGTTTGTTTTTCACTGTGCTTGTCACTGGTTCTATTTATTTATAAGCTGTTTCGTTTGAAACTATTCTCCACTCTCCGTCTTTTTGGAATTTTTTATTTATACATGTTCTGATTATCCTTCTTTCTATTTAGAGTAAACTGCGTATTGTTAAAGTATTGGTTGTTTTAAATATAGTTTCGGTAACATTCGTTGTTTACCTGTGTGGCTATTTTGTAGTGTTTCAGTTTTGTGGCTGTTGAAAGGCATTTTTTGTTATAAGTGTTCTTGGTAACACAACGTAGTAGTCGTGGTAGTAGTGGTAGTAGTAGTAGTAGTAGTAGTAATAGTAGTAACACCAGCAGTAGTAGCTTTATTCATCTGTAGATCTCCTTCTGCAAGGATATAGGACATGTCAAAGTATTTAAGAGTTTAGACCAATTTAAAATTAGCTAATTCGTACACACATATATTTACAGACTTCTAGTTAGAGACAGTCATTAGATTTACTCCTGATATACAATACATTTTTTTTACAAATAACTTATTAAATAATGTAATGCCACACTGTTCACCCATATCTCACTATCAGTCACTGCATACACTATACACACATTGTTTCATAACACTTCACTCACTACACACACAAACACACACACACTGGTGATATCTGGACCATTTTCTGTACCACAACCTCCTATTTGCTACCCTGAAAAACTGAGCATCCCTCTATAATAAGTGAGATGTTGAGCTCAAAGAGAGGAAGAGGTGCCAGCATTGTGCAATGCATAGCTTGGGGGTAAGTTTTTCTAGAAAAGGAAAAAAGAAGGAAAAAAACTTAGTATGAAGGCGTTATGTGGAATATTGGATGTTTTATAATCATTATTATTATTATTATTATTTATTTGTAATACTTTTTTTATCAAACCCCTACTCTGTTTTATCTAAGTAATCCTTTAATGTATAAAATGTATTGCATAACAAGTACTTCTTAGGTGCGTTTTTAAGTAGGCGTATTTTTGCAATTTCTTTAATCTCTTTTGGTAATTTATTGTACAGTTTTATTCCTTGGTAAAAAATGCTGTTTTGAGTGTTAAGTTTATTTTTTCTTGGCAAATGTAAGTTGAGTCTAGCTCTTGTTCCATGGTCATGGACAGAACCGTTTGTGCAGTAATTATCAATGTTATTTTTTATGTGCACAACTGACTGGTAATTGTATTGACTCAGAGCAGCTAAAATCCCCAGTGTTTTGAACAGATCTTTACAATGAGCTCGACTACCATTTTGGGCTATGATTCTTATGGCTCTTTTCTGGTTTGAAAATTGTGTTCGTATTTAATGCAGTTGTTCCCCAAAAAAGAATGCCATAGCTAAGAATTGAGTGTACATATGAATAGTATGTAACTAAAAGACACTGCATGTTTTATACTGATGTTTCATACTGATGACAGGATTCTAAGGACATAACATGCTGATGACATTCTGTTTGCAAGTAGCTTTGTGTGTTCACACCACTTCAACTGCGAATCGATATTCATTCCTAGAAATTTTGCATTTGTTACACAGTCTGTAGATGTGCCATCTATATTTAATTTAACATTGTCATTTTTCCTCTTCAAACTCTAATTAATGGTATTAGCTTTTTTTATGTTCATTGTCACTTTATTGCTTATTGACCAACCATAAATTTCCTTGAGAGCTTCATTTGCTTTCTCTGCAAGGAGTTCTCTTGTTTTCTCAGTGACTATAATATTGCTGTCATCATCACTTTAGCTGTAACGTCCCTCTTGTTCCTGTAACTCATGTTTTCGTAGTCAACGAAAATCTGTAGAGGTCTTTCGTCTTAATTATTCATTTCAAACACGATAATAGACATGAAACTTGCTACGCTTGGCGATAGTTCAGGACTGCCACAGCAAAGGACTGAGAGTAAGGCAGAAACCACCTCTGCACTCAGTGCTACCTTAACTCTCGACGGTGCCGCTAGATTGCAGCATAAGCCGCGTCGCATTTCGCTAGCTGCGAAAACTTGCGCGCTACGTGCAAAAGTTCACTCGAATTGAGTCAGTATTTTAGATCTCAACAATGACTCACATGGAACGCACATATAAACGAGTGAATAGAGTCATAATAAGCACAGCGCTGAATTTTCCGCCAAATACAGGACATGAAATTGAAGTAATTGTTTCAGTGTCTTCGTAAATGAGTGTTTCTATTATCCTGGTTCCCTTAAAATGCGTATGCAGAAATAGCAATAAGCGAATTTGTATGTGTAAAACCCGGGTCCAAAGTAAGAGAGTGCCTGGACCTTCTATTCTGGTTAGGTTAATCAACAACATGCGACACTCAGAGTACGTCTGTGAGGTGATTTATTTATTTTTAATTCTTGTCAATGACACGATTATAAAATTCGTCATATATATCGAGAACTCGTAGAAATAGAAGATTACAAAAACGAAACGTGGTCGTGTGAAAGGTCAAAATGAATATAAAAATAATAGCAGTTTAACCTGCACACTATGTGTGTTTCTGTATGAAATTTAGCCCAGAATTACCTCCCATTCTATAAAAAAAAATCTACATATTACAAAAACTATGCACCCACAAACTGTTATCCAACTCAGACTCGTATGGTAACCTTTGACTAAACGGAAACTAATTTGAACTGAATTGTAACTGGACTGATAACAACAAGTCTTTATATTAAATGCGCAACTGAAGTAAAGCAATTGTCTGGCCCTAATCAAAATTTCCACTTTACTTCCGTCTGACGACTTGTTGCAGATTTCTCGAAAGCACAGCAGCAGACAGGAAGCAGGCAGTGGCTAAGCTAGATTTCTATTTCTAAATAAATATCCAAACTGTTGCGTACCACCGGCCGGACTGGCCGAGCGGTTCTAGGCGCTACAGTATGGAGCGGAGCGACCGCTACGGTCGCAGGTTCGAATCCTGCCTCGGGCATGGATGTGTGTGATGTCCTTAGGTTAGTTAGGTTTAATTAGTTCTAAGTTCTAGGTGACTGATGACCTCAGAAGTTAAGTCGCATAGTGCTCAGAGCCATTTCGAGCCACTGATTTTACGTAAGACCAGACAGATTGACAAAATTTTACTTCCAAAGTGACTGAACGCTTCTCTTGTTGATCTCCTTATGCTCATTTTCGTTTCGTTCAGCTATTGTTTGTCTACTAGGCTTCGACTTCTGCTGAATTTGTGATGAGGCTCTCTTTGTTTACGTAGCAGTTTTCTAACACGGCTATTAAGCCATGGTGGGTCTTTCCCATCGCTGGAGATGGTGTGACCCTAAGATTCTTTCCTCTCAACATCCTTCCGCTACAGTTTTCAGCAAAAACTAATGCCATAGTACGTATGATTCCATCTTCTCCATTCCTTGTGCTTTACATTTTTTCTTGTTTACTCGTTGCAAGCCGTCTTCATTTATTACTCGATCAGTCCATCTTATCTTCGATAGTCTTTTGTAACAGAACATTTCAATACTTTTAATCGTTTCATCTCTGTCTTCCCCATTGACACCGTTACCCTACTATACTGCGCTCCGCTCCAAACATAGCGTTTTACGGAATCTCTCTCCAGTCTCATAGCAGCAACCATCTGGCGTTTGTTTGGAATGATTTGAGGACGTCTATGGAAGCCCGAATAAACGGGACCGGGTCAGGTAAATAAGTCTCATTCCTCTTTACATGCACAGTTTTTGCGGAATGACACAGAAGTGGTCTACACAAGGAAATGAGCTCTCGTCAAAGCAGGACTTTTTGGAAATTTTCATTGTTTGGCGGCACTTTTCTGAGACCAAACAATTAAATGATGTAGATTAATTGCATGTTGGTTATAAGAAGAAGTGTCATAGCGCACTGATGTTGTTCCAGTGGTTGCCAGATACTCCAGAGTAATCTTGTGGTCCGAATTTTGACAAACGTCCTTTGCCGCTCTCCGTACGCGTACCGGAAGCTGTTAAATGATTTTTAACCAAGGATATCTTTATTTCGCGTTGTATGTTTCACTCTGTCACAATCCTATTGGTGCCGATAATACTCTATTATTTTAGATACTTCAGACAAATATTTTGTAGTGCCTATTGTGCGCTTTAAATTACAGAGATGCTGAGCACTAGCTGTTGTGCTTACTAAAGAGTCAATTGTCTTGCACGTCACTTGTAGCGTCTGCAGAACACTCCCTATACGGGCCGTGTGGTTTCCTCGAACGAATCCGCTAAATTTTAATGAATGCCGCCGCCTATCTGCTTCCTGTCGTCGTTCTTGTAAACATGAATTAGCATACTAACGACACGTTACCCAGTCGGACTCGTGAGCGTTCTGCCTACGCGCTTCAGAACGTCACGAGAAGCTCGCACATGTCAAATGTACATCCGGAGTATGTCACCGATTGTCAGAAACTGATTCTCATTCGCTATTTTCTGTCTGTGGTTTCTTTCAAACAAACGGGATAAATATCATTTAAAGCTGTGCCTAATGAAAATGTTCCAATTTGTGCAAACTGCGGCCGCGGTGGTCTAGCGGTTCTAGGCGCTCAGTCCGGAACCGCGCGACTGCTACGGTCGCAGGTTCGAATCCTGCCTCGGGCATGGATGTGTGTGATGTCCTTAGGTTAGTTAGGTTTAAGTAGTTCTAAGTTCTAGGGGACTGATGACCACAGTCCCATAGTGCTCAGAGCCATTTGAACCATTTTTTTTGTGCAAACTGATTTACAAATACCAAACAAGTTCTGGCTTCTGAGTACGGTAACACGTAAGCAAACTGTGTATTTACGTGTGTATAGCTCATTCATAAAACAATACATAAAATGTCTTCCGAATTTAAAATTTACTTTAGGACGTTCTTATTATAAATGATGAAATCAGGTGTGCATAAGAAAAATACGCAATTTTAAATGGACCTCGTGAAAAGATCGAGGCAGATCCGCGACATTGTTCCATGTACGCTGATGCCTCACGCTGCAACGAAGTCTGTACTGAGGTTTAATGTTATCAGAGAAATGCTCCATTTTTCCCCCCTGCCCCCCTCCGTATGCCCCTGAGCAGTAGAACAGTAGATGTTAATTGTGCAAAAACGTTATTCTGTTCGAAAGCAAGGAAGGAACGAAGGAAGATTATAGTTTATCGTCCCGTCGACATCGAGGTCATTAGAGACGGTATTCTGCTTAGATAACCACTAAATGGGTGTATGAGTGTCAAACTATTTGCTTTATCACATGTTGTTTATTCCTGGATACAAAACTTCAAGAAACTACTATATCCAGTTGAAAACTTAGGTGAGATTTGCACTCAATGTGTGCAGACTGTAGGAGCTGACAAAGCTAAATTCTTGGTATAACGGCTTGCTAATAATTCTAGTTGGTAGGGATATTTCACGAGACTACCTAAACCACTTAACAGAGTCCGAAAGCGTATAGTACTACTTAGGTATGGTGTCCTCCAGAACGATGTTCAAAGAACTGTGTTCCCAAACTGGTGTTTTTCAGTACATTTACTCCTTAATCAAATTTAAATGATGTATCTGGCTTTTAACAACTCCATATACGGAATAAATTCGAGGGTTTGAACTTAAATAGTGACAACTATGTATTCACAACCGATACAAAAAAGTTACGTGTCTGCACCTGTTACTGTCCGTCAAAGTAGTCACCAGCGTTGTGTGGAACCCGTTGCCAGCGATGTGGAAGGCGTAGTATACCGTTAGCAGAGCCTGTTCTGTTGATGGTGCGAATGGAGCGATCTACTGCCTGTCGAATCTATGGAACAGTTCTGAAGTGAATGCCACGAACTTTATCTTCGGAATCAAATCAAAGTCACAAGGACGTCCCAGTCCCATCGACCGAACAGAGCAGCCGCGCATTGTCGTGCAAAATGATGGGTGGGTTGCGCAGAAAGTGTCGCCGCTTCTTTCGCAAAACTGGTCGCAGGTGATGCTCCAAAAACGAACAGCAATACTGTGCATTGACGGCCTGTCGTAGAGGAACGCAATGTGTTAGGATAACACCATCACAGTCGTACACGAGAATCAACATAACTTTCACCATACTGGGGCTCTGACGCACTTTCGACTTTCGCGGCGACCCATGTTAACGCCGTCCGTTGGATTGGCGTTTCAGTTTTGTCTCTTACGATGTGGCCCATGTCTCATAGCGCTCCAAGTGCGTCTGAGCAGCGTCGTAACGCATCCATTTCTGCATTTCCGCCAATTCATGCGGAACCCATCGTGATGCAATTTTTCGACTGCCCAGGCGTTCCTTCAGGAGGCGAAGCACAGTCGTATGCGCTAATCCGGTTTCGTGGGCGAGCTCACTGATCGTATAGCGTCGATCATTGTCCACTAACGCGGCAACACCATGCACTTCTTCTTCAGAGACGCTAGGACTACCTGCCCGATGCATGTCTGCCACAGTTTGCCGACCTTCGTTGAGGGCTTTTACCCAACGTGCCACTGTTCGGCCGATTCCCGGCACGCCTCTTGAAGACCTTGATGACACTGTCGTACTGTACGACCTCTGGCACATTCAATCTTGATCCAGCTCCGTTGTTCCTGTTTCGAAATCATAGTGACGCCGTTACGTTAGACCGCTCGCTCACAAGTGACTGTGTTTCCCTCGATTGTGCCCACGTCTGTGACGTGGGATGGGCGAGTCCATTATCTCAGAGGTAAGATAGGTATGTCAACAACGTGTTCATCAGCGACAATAGTAGATTTCATTGCATAGTGTCTTCATAGCAGTTTTTCCACCATTTAAGTTCCAACCCTCGTATTAGGATTGAAAACTGTCTACATGAAAGTACTAAATCACTGCCTTTCGCCTAGAAATTTGGCTATTATTCAAGAACATTGTTTTCAATAACTTGTACGCAGTTAGTTGCTTATAGAGCAAAGCTGAAGAAGAATTAAAAGATTTATAAGTGGTCAAATCTTTCTACTCCTACTTAGCAGAGACAATTGAGGTACATTGGGTGGACAATAATATGGGAACACCAAAACCACAACACGTTACCAAGGCCTAATGTGGTGCAGGTTCAAATAGTTCAAATGGCTCTGAGCACTATGGGACTTAACTTCTAAGGTCATCAGTCCCCTACAAGTTAGAATTAATTAAACCTAACTAACCTAAGGACATCACACACAGCCATGTCCGAGACAGGATTCGAACCTGCGACCGTAGCGGTCACGCAGTTACAGACTGTAGCGCCTAGAACCGCACGGCCAACCCGGCCGGCAATGTGGTGCAGGAAAACCATTGGTATTCAAAGCAGCTTCCAGTTTTCTCGGATTGTACAGGTATAGGTCCTGGATGGTTTTCAATGGAGTCATACCATTCTTACTGCAAATCAGTGGCAGGTCCAGCTACCGATGATGGACATGGATAGCGATCACATACGCATCTCCCCAAAGTAGACCAAGAAAGCTGAATAATCTTGAGTTCTAGTGACTTCGACGGTTAGGGGAAATACGAAAATTCATCCACGTGCTGACAATGAGAGCTTTGTCAATCGGGGCCCTGTCGTCTTGGAACACAGAATCACTTCTGGGGAACCAACACTGTAGTGTGGACGAACTGATCTGCCAAAATGATCACACAGTCGTTGTCAGTAATGTGGCCTTGAAGGGAACACTGTGATGTGGTTGCCCAAATCACCGAACCCACGCCATGTTCCAATCTTGGGATGTAAACGCGGCCAGAAGTTGGAAACAGTGTGAAACAAGAAACATCCGATCGAATGACACTCTTCCATTACTCCATAGTCCAGGTGCTATGGCTTCGGCACCACATTTTCCTGCTATGGCCATTTTCATCACTGATGAATGATTTTGGGATTCCACCTCGCCCTGCAGTTATAGAGTAACCTTGCTCTTTTGGAGTTCTCTTCTTGTTGTTTTGTTGCTGACAGGGTTCGCGAGTCCGACGTTCAGCTCTGGAGTGACTTTTGCAGCTGTCGTCCTCTTAATTTTTCGTTACAATCCTCTTCAGTGATCGTCCTTGCGGATCATTCAACACCCAGTTTCATCCGCATTCTGACTTAGTGCATGATGCTTTTCCGCTTTCCCTGTATGTGCTACAAATCTTCGGTATGCCGTCTCTTGAAATGTCAAACACTTTGGCTACCTCCTCTGCGAAAGCACCCACCATACTAGCACCAACAATCAACCCACTTTCATATGCGCTAAGCTCCAACATAATGCACTCATTACTGCACAAAACACTGTTATGACCATGGCTGATGCTTGCAACGTGTTGAGGACATTCATTGTACAGATGCCACTCGTGGTCAAATACAACAGCCTAGCCTGCAAACTTGGTCAGCATCTGCATTTATGTTCAGGCACGCATTTCTCGCGGTGTTCCCATATTTTTGTCCAACCACTGAATACACTGTACTGTTGTTGTGAATTCTGTGTGATTTCTAACATTCGCGCATTTTTAGCTCGTTTTAAGTTATTTCGGCGATGCTTGTCTAGAATTGCCTAGTCATGCTTTGTAGTGACAGAACTAAACCAACTCATTGTCTGAATTTTCATTTAACAACAGCGGTGATACAGTTGCTGCAGTCCTATTACTGTAAACTCATTTTTTACATTTTCGTGAAAATTTATATTTGCTTACAACAAATGGTTATTTACAATGAGAATTACCATCAGTTCCACGTAACTAACCTACACTACTGGCCATTAAAATTGCTACACCACGAAGATGACGTGCTACAGACGCGAAATTTAACCGACGGGAAGAAGATGCTGTGATATGCAAATGATTAGCTTTTCAGAGCATTCACACAAGGTTGGCGCCGGTGGAGACACATACGACGTGCTGACATGAGGAAAGTTTCCAACTGATTTCTCATACACAAACAGCAGTTGACCGGCGTTGCCTGGTGAAACGTTCTTGTGATGCCTCGTGTAAGGAGGAAAATGCGTACCATCATGTTTCCGACTTTGATAAAGGTCGGATTTTAGCCTGTCGCGATTGCGGTTTATCGTATCGCGACATTGCTGCTCACGTTGGTCGAGATCCAATGACTGTTAGCAGAATATGGAATCGGTAGGTTCAGGAGGGTAATACTGAACGCCGTGCTGTATCCCAACAGCCTCGTATCACTAGCAGTCGAGATGACAGGCATCGTATCCGCATGGCTGTAACGGTTCGTGCAGCCACGTCTCGATTCCTGAGTCAACAGATGGGGATGTTTGCAAGACAACAACCATCTGCACGAACAGGTCCACGACGTTTGCAGCAAAATGAACTATCAGCTCGGAGACCATGGCTGCGGTTACCCTTGACGTTGCATCACAGACAGGAGTACCATCGATGGTGTACTCAACGACGAACCTGGCAAAATGTGCACGAATGGCAAAATGTTATTTTTTCGGATGGGTCCAGGTTCTGTTTACAACATCATGATGGTCGCATCGATGTTTGGCGACATCGCGATAACGCACATTGGAAACGTGCATTCGTCATCGCCATACTGGCGTATCACGCGGCGTGATGGTATGGAGTGCCACTGGTTACACGTCTCGGTCACCTCTTGTTCGCATTGACGGCACTTTGAACAGTGGACGTTACATTTCAGATGTGTTACGACCCGTGGCTCTACCCTTCATTCGATCTCTGCAAAACCCTACATTTCAACAGAATAATGCACGTCCGCATGTTGCAGGTCCTGTACGGGCCTTTCTGGATACAGAAAATGTTCGGCTGCTGCCCTGGCCAGCACATTATCCAGATCTCTCACCAATTGAAAACGTCTGGCCAATGGTGGCCGAACAACTGGCTCGTCACAATACGCCAGTCACTATTCTTGATGAACTGTGGTATCGTGTTGAACCTGCATGGGCAGCTGTACCTGTACATGCCATCCAGCTCTGTTTGACTCAATGGCCAGGCGTATCAAGGCCGTTATTACGGCCAGAGGTGGTTGTTCTGGGTACTGATTTCTCAGGATCTATGCGTGAAAATGTAATCACATGTCAGTTCTAGTGTAATATATTTGTCCAATGAATACCCGTTTTTCATCTGCATTTCTTCTTGATGTAGCAATTTTAATGGCCAGTAGTGTCTTTTCGACTACCAGATGAAAAGTCCAGATATCTTCAACAGTTAAAAAATGTGCGACATCTATAAATTATAATAATTTATCAGACAAATCTTAGGCACTTTCGTGTCTCTACATTCATATGTTTGAAATGTGTTCTATTAATTTGTAAACGGAAAAGAGTTTAAAATTTTTGTTTATTCCGCATAATCAAGTATTATTTTACTTTGAGATACCCTAAAAGAACATTAGCATATTAGTTATTTTGTAATTATTTTTTCGTATTTTACTGTTTCTGAACTTGTATTCAATGGCCCTAGAGTATCTAAAAGTATGGATATCTGAAACGAAACCGCGTATCTAATGTAATGTAATGTGTCTCACACTTTGTAGTGACAGAACTAAATTAATTCATTGTTTGGTTTTTCACTTAACGACAGCGGTGATACGGTTGCTGCATTCCTATTACTGTAAAGTCATTTGTTAATATTTTCCTGAAAATTTATATCTGCTTATTACAATAAATGGCTACGTGGATTGCGAAATTAATATCAGCTCCACATAACTAATGTATTTTAGATTACTAGATGGAGAATCCAGCTATATGCAACAGTTTAAAAAAGTTTGACATTTATAAAACTGTTATACAATAACTTATCAGATAAATCTTCGGTCGGTCCAATTACAACTACAGAACACGTTTCTTTCGTAACATCTTCAATAACTGCCATAACACTTGACGTTAATTGATGTTCTTTATCTAACTAAGCAATTGTTATTCTCTCCTAACATTGTATTCAAATACTTACGATTTCATGACTTTACAACCTTGTGGTTCGTTAGTCAATCGTTCTTCTATCCATTATAGTGTACTGTGAACTCGTGGCATGCTTGTGATACACGACCCGATTGCAGTTACTCGTTTGTCGATGCAAAACCATGTCAAAAACGAATGTACAACGACTGTGGTGGTTATCATTTACTTCATGTTTTTATTACATTAATTGACAAAAATGAATTTTCCTTATATTCACAATTGTAGTGATCGCAGAACTCCAGTTAGCCACTTCGAAAGAAAAGCAATTGAATCGTCTGTAGCAGTGTCCTTATGTTAACTATAAGAAATTCATTAATGCATTTGTAGCAAGGAGGAGGAAAACAACTCTCTGGTTATATTGACTGGCTTATGATGGCATCGAGACTTGTGAATAGTCCAATGGTTATTGTTACATCATATGAGTGAATATGGTAATCTTCTAATAGAATAGCTCCGATTTCCACAGACTTGTGTCTGTCTATTTAGTAAGCGCGCTGTACTTTTCCCGTGGAACTAAAAGAAATCTCGATATCGTACATCTTTATATGGAAAAAGCACTGCATATCGCATCTTTTCATAGTAATTTTGCAGCAATGGCTGCAATAGCCATTATCCCGATATGACAGCGAATCGCTATGAAGAGCTCCTAACAGAAAATCTAATATTCTGTTACCCGTGCACATCGAAGAAAAACGTCAGATTTAAGTACTGTTCTCGAGGTTTCAGTAGTACCACTCTCAAGACTACGTAAATTTATATTTCTCTCCGGAAGTCTTAACTGAATTACGCAGCCACTCTGTATTTCCTGCAGTAAATGGCATTGCCATCACTCAAGAAAAATTTCCTCATATCGCGCCACACGTATATTAGTGCGTCCAGCCCTTATTCCTTGCTGCTAACTAAATATGGAAAGGTGGCGTTATTTCGAAGTTACCTTTATGCAATGCAGTCACTTATTCGGAACCATTTATACTCATTTTCATTTTTAGGAGTGAAGATGAAGCAGTGAACGGTTCTCATTTCCTTCGTTGCTTTTACCGAATACGACACTTACTTTTCAGTACAACGTTTCATTTTCTTTCCGTTGCGATAAAAATTATTTCTGTTACCAATGGATCGAGGTCTTTGCGGAAGTCGTTTTCAAGACAAAAATAGATTTTGAAACTACAAATATCTTCTGTAGAACGTTAGAAGAATAAGATTTTTAACGGCAGACGAGTATCGTAAACTTAAAGCTATAAAAAACGGATGACAAATGTAGGAAACCTTTCGTTTGTGCATAGGTTTGTGCATGTGCTTGTGCATTGTTGTGCGAATCTGTTACGAAAGACGAGGTTACCGTGGAAGTCGTATTGGAAGTGTAATGCAACAGTTGTGTGTATTCAAAGAAACCCACACCGGATTTTGACTTTTGCAAATAAGTACCTCTCATTGAAAAATGATGTGTATTGCAAAGTTAAAATATTTTCAGCAGAAATTGCTTCAAATACTTGTCATCGGTAGCTGGTAAATGCACGTATGAATCCACCAGTTTCACTGGATGCAATTTGATATATTCGTTTAACAAACTATTTTATTTACTGCTTTTTTTAATTTGCTGTGCAAAGGTAATCCATTGACGGATTGGAGAATAATAGGCTAGGCGCTTTCTTTTCATTTGCAAGCTGAATGATTTGTACAACGATCACTCAAGTTCATCCAGGCACACGGGCGACATGTACGCCATCTCTGACCCCTTTACTGCCATTTTTGTTATGTTTACGTCAGAATCTTCTACTTGGTGAATTACTCACATAGTAAGTCCAGTTCCGCAGAATGCTGTTTGTAGTACGGTTTAGGAAATAACATACGATTATCACAGGTAAACATCGAGCAGAATTCGTATAAGACATTGAACGGATTGCATATGCTTACAAAGTAAATTTGCGCTATTGATTCTATCGGTTTCAAGTTTTTTTTCCATATAGAGTTTGGACTGCTACAGTTACCAGAGCGGGCAAGTATGAAAAGAGAATGAGTTTTTTTAAACTCGAAGTAAGAAATGTTATTATTTAACTTTCCATTGGTGTAAATGCTGTCAAGGGCGGAGAAACAACCGACTTTTATTTTTTCTAGCATTTATTCTGTCCATCCGCACAGACATCTTTCTCAGTAATTCTCGATATATTGTTGGAATGTTTAAGGATAATGTTAGAGTTGTTAACAATTTTGTTTCTGTTTTTAATTTCAGTGCATCAATTTGTTATTAGAAGAAGTTGATTTTATGTTATCAACAGTTGTAAAACCTCTGTTTCTGTGTTTTACATATCTTACGTGCGAAGAAAATGTTACGCCATCAAGTCCACAGTAAGATTTGTTTGGGTGCAGGAACTGCAGATTAAAGCGAAAGAAAT
Organism: Schistocerca americana; assembly: GCF_021461395.2. Lineage (NCBI taxonomy): Eukaryota > Metazoa > Arthropoda > Insecta > Orthoptera > Acrididae > Schistocerca > Schistocerca americana. The sequence goes on along the minus strand of NC_060119.1, from coordinate 239,195,868 downwards.
AGCAAACAAGTAGGACACAGGAGAAATATGAACAAATTGGAGGAACTAGAGGATGCAGAGAGGAAAAGAAGACAACAGAAGACGGATAGTTGTCTTTGAGAGTTGATATAATGAAGGCAGCAGAGGATTAATCGATCTATACATCGAGCAAGCAATAAAGGAAACCAAGAAAAAGGGGGAAGAAATAAAAACTTTGAGATTTGCTGAAGACATTGTACTTCTGTCTGAGATGCGCAAAGGACTTAAAAGAGTGGATGGTGCCTTGATAAGAGGTAATAAGCTGAACATGAACAAAAGTTAGAAAGTGATAATCGAAAGTAATCGAATTCAGTCAGGTCAAGCTGGGGGAAATAGGTTAGAAAATGAGACAGTAAAAGTAGCAGGTGACTTCTGATATTTAGGCAACTAAATAACAGATGGCGACCGATGCAGAAAGGATATAAAAGGAAGACTGGCAATAGCAAGGAAAACATTTTTGAAAATATATTTGATATAAATTTACGATTTACGAGTTTGGAGGCCTTTTCTGAAGGTATTCCTATGGACTGTAGTTTTGTATGGAAGTAGAACGAGGGCAATAAGAAATTGAGACAAGAATTTAATAGAAATTTTTTGGAATATAGCACTGCAGAAGAATGTTGAAGATCAGATGGATAAATCTATTAACTGATGAAGAAATACTGAATCAAATTTGGGGCATCAAGAAATTTATGACTCGACTAAAAGAAGGGATCAGTTGAAAGGGCACGTCCTGCGACATCAAGGAATAGTCAATTTGGTAACGTTGGGAAGCGCGTGGAGTAAAAATTGTGGAGTGAGACCTGGACATGAAGTTGTCAAATAGATTTAAATGAGTGTAGGTTGTAGCAGTTATTCGGAGGTGAAGACGCTGTCACAGGACAGAAGTGTGTGGAGAGTTGCATGAAACCAGTCTTCGGACTGAAAACCGCAACAGCAACAACGGCGGACATGACTGGAAACGTCCGTGATTAAATCTCGTGCGTTATTGAACTTACGTATTTCTTGTATTTATGTACAATATTTTCGTTCACTTCTCTTCGATACCGCTCCTAGTGCCTTGATAATAACGGTACTGAAAGAGATTCATGAAAAGCTATGTTTGGAACTGTTGTGAATAATGGGGAAGACAAAAATGAAACGACTGAATCCTTTGAATTGTAATGTTTCAGGAAGCTCTTGAAGATCTGATGGACTGATCGCGCAGGGAATGAATATATTGTAAAATGTATGAATGGTAAAAAAATTGGCGAGGAATCGAAGAAATAGAATGTATGGGCACATATTGCTACAGATAGCTGATTAGTGGCAGGACTGGATGAAATGCATCGACCGAAACAGCCAAAACAACCAGTCTTACTACCATCACCAGGAACGGTTTCATACAGGCATTATAAATTAATGAGAGAGCTCAGAGGCTATTGCCTTCTTAAGGGGCCATTCGGAGGAATTATGGTAGAGTTAACGGCCGCTTCCCAGCAGCTGACAATTGTTTTGTGACAAAAATTTGTTTCGTGGGTGACCTTTTCTGCCACTAGTACAGTAGCAAAGCAGGACGTAAAATGTGGAATAAAGAAGGTCTAAAAGTGTTGTTAATTAACTGCACTACTAATGCTTGTGTAAAGTCCGAATGAGATTTTCATTCTTTTCAATCGCTTAGCGTATTAAAATAGAGAAATGCTATTAAGTTTGGTAGCAAAAATTCCACGTCAACACTTCTGTGCCCGATATCTAAATTCTAGTCTAAACTGTGTTGACGAAGGAGGTTACGTATATCAACAGCAAAAAATCAGACTAAGAACAGCCGACCAGTTGCAAAGGATAAAGTAATCTTTACCTAGGTTTCAATAGATATAAATCTATCTTCTTCAGAAGACGGCAGTATTATAACATGAAGTGATATGTCCTTATCGTTTAGGCAAACATCCGCATAGTTACATTAATCATATAAAATATAGCCCTGAAAACAGGGTTTGTCAAACAAATAAAATAGGTACATAGAAGTTGCAGAGCGCCTAAGCTCTGCAACTTCTATGTACCTATTTTATTTGTTTGACAAACCCTGTTTTCAGGGCTATATTTTATATGATTAATGTAACTATGCGGATGTTTGCCTAAACGATAAGGACATATCACTTCATGTTATAATACTGCCGTCTTCTGAAGAAGATAGATTTATATCTATTGAAACCTAGGTAAAGATTACTTTATCCTTTGCAACTGGTCGGCTGTTCTTAGTCTGATTTACGTGGAACCGTTGCTGTAGCGCAGCTATGTTTAAAGTACTATATCAACAGCTGTAGCACGTAAGAAGTAGTATACTACTAGCTTTTAGCCTTGACACACGCACACACACACACACACACACACACACACACACACACACACACACAAACACACACACACGGTCGTCATTCTAACTATCGACACCGCTACTGAACAGTCATACCAGTATCAATCTTAAATGGGGTAATTCTGAATTTTACCGGCTTTTAGACGTTCATGTTTTCGTTTTTGCTTGCATAAAGTGAAGGACGAGCCCGTCAAACAGTGTTTACAAGAAAAAGCACAGTCTGCAGCTGACGTATCATGCGCGAGACTCTGTCATTACCCCTCTGCCCTCATGAAAGGAATTCTCGTTAATTTTCGTCGTTTCTCGAATAAATACCTAATAGTATGAAATGAGGATCTTCGATGCATATTTCTGTTAATATTTATTGGATTTTAGATAATTCGTGTCAGACACTCAGGAATCGAACCTAGGATCTTTTCGCTACTGCCAACACCAGGAGTAAAGAGCGGAGGCAGCCACTGTGTCATTACGACAGTAACATTATCCTCGACAGAATTCCGGTAATGAGGGGCGTCATCAAATCTCTGCAGCGTTAAACGTGAAATTCACAGTGTAGGTATTTCGATTTGTGTGTATATTAGTCTGCTTACTGAAACTAGGAGCTTCTCGTTCGTCTACATTAAAACACATTTTATCTTAGCAGCATTTTACTGCTTTAGCAGGGAAGCGTGATAGGACCTTTATTGTTTACAATATACATAAATGACTTAGTTGACAACATCGGTAGCTCCGTGAGGCTATTTGCAGATGACACGGTTGTCTACAAGAAAGTAGCAACATCAGAAGACTCGTACGTACTCCAGGAGGACCTGCAGAGGATTAATGCATGGTGCGACAGCTGGCAGCTTTCCCTAAACGTAGATAAATGTAATATAATGCGCATACATAGGGGCAGAAATCCATTCCAGTACGATTATGCCATAGGTGGTAAATCATTGGAAGCGGTAACGACCGTAAAATACTTAGGAGTTACTATCCGGAGCGATCTGAAGTGGAATGATCTCATAAAACAAATAGTGGGAAAAGCAGGCGCCAGGTTGAGATTCATAGGAAGAATTCTAAGAAAATGTGACTCATCGACGAAAGAAGTAGCTTACAAAACGCTTGTTCGTCCGATTCTTGAGTATTGCTCATCAGTATGGGACCCTTACCAGGTTGGATTAATAGAAGAGATAGACATGATCCAGCGAAAAGCAGCGCGATTCGTCATGGGGACATTTAGTCAGCGCGAGAGCGTTACGGAGATGCTGAACAAGCTCCAGTGGCGGACACTTCAAGAAAGGCGTTACGCAATACGGAGAGGTTTATTATCGAAATTACGAGAGAGCACATTCCGGGAAGAGATGGGCAACATATTACTACCGCCCACATATATCTCGCGTAATTATCACAACGAAAAGATCCGAGAAATTAGAGCAAATACGGAGACTTACAAGCAGTCGTTCTTCCCACGCACAATTCGTGAATGGAACAGGGAAGGGGGGATCAGATAGTGGTACAATAAGTACCCTCCGCCACACACCGTAAGGTGGCTCGCGGAGTATAGATGTAGATGTAGATGTAGATCGCGTCTTTGATGGGCCTCTTTCTGATTAAACCCGGATCAGTCACCGGGTACAGGTTTATTAATCACGTAAATAGCAAACGCACAGTACATCCACCAAAGTTCGGAGGAAAGGAAGAAAAATTAGACTGCAAGGTTCCGTCGATGGCTACATCTTTATTTATTTATTTAACCAGTTCTGATTAGGACCATCAAGCCCTCTCCTACATCGGATGACGGTTTCACACATGCAGTACCTTTTTCACATTACAGCTGCCTAAGAAATAATAATTTCAGTATGAAAAATAGTGGTAAATGGTTTGAGTGTGAACAGTGAAAATCTGAGTAAGTGATACTGACTTTTTGTACTACTGCTACCAGTAATAGTAATAACGATAATAATAGCATTAAAAGCAGAGCACAAGCTTCGATTGTTTTTTTTTTCCCCTTCTCAAGCTGTTGCCCCCCCCCCCCCCCAGCTCCGTTGCCCGTCTCTGGGCACTTGAGGCGGACTTTGTCTTTATTTTTTTTCTTTATTCTTTATGTGGCACTTATTCCAATTTGATTAACAAAAATACACACGAATTGTGAAATAGGAAATTATAATAGTTGTTTTTAAGAATAGAAAAAGAAACAGATGATAGGATAAAGTATACAACGGAGTTTAATTCCGCCACTTTGGCGTCTGAAGGTGAAACCATCGGAATGTTTCCGCGAGCCATTGACGTCCGGTCTCCTTTAATTTTCCTTTGTTACTTTGTTTATCCTAAGAGTTGAACCTAACTGCGTTACTGTGTTTAGAATTGTCATTATCTAAATCTAATATATACGAGGGCGAACTGAAAGGAAATACCTAACAACTTTTAATGTGAAAATTCTCAAAGCTTTTTAAATGGAACTAATGTTATTAACATTCTACGTCTTTATTCTTCATGTCTACGTATTTCGAGCCCACTGCTGCTAGAGGGCTCCGAATCCTACTTGTAGTGTGTGACATACCGGTGTTTGACGTAACTACGTTCGGTGCGTGAAATACAACGTCCTGTAATCGAGTTTCAAATTCGAAGAGTTCGACCACACCCTCACCTCTCTCCAGCAATCCGACGCCTTGGGTTCACTGCCGTCGATCATCCTCCATACAGTTCCGATTTGGCCCCGTCCGATATTTCCATCTGTTTCCAAAACTTAAAGTACACCTTCGAGCCGGCCGTTGTGGCCGAGCGGTTCTAGGCGCCTCAGTCCGGAACCGCGCTTCTGCTACGGTCGCAGGTTCGAATCCCACCTCTGGCATGGATGTGCGTGATGTTCTTAGGTTAGTTAGGTTTAAGTAGTTCTAAGTCTAGGGGACTGATGACCTCACATGTTAAGTCCCATAGTGCTGAGAGCCATTTGAACCACAACTTCGAGGACTTCACTGTAACACTGTTGAAGCAATGCAAGCAGATATGTGGCTGTGGCTCCGTCAACAAAGTCAAACATTCTACGGTGTTGGTATCGCGAAACTGGTCTGCCATTGGGAGAAATTTGTTCATCGCAGTGGTGACCATATTGAGAAATAAATATGCAGACATGACGAATAAAGACGTTAAATCTCAATAACGTTTGTTTTATATAAGAAGCTTTAAGAGTTTTTACATAAAAATTCAGAGGTATTACTAACTTGTACTTGTAGGTACAAGTTTTGTGGTGACGCCAAGTACAATACCGGTCGGTACCTATGTTTGGCGTATACGTCTATTTACACGTTTATAGCGACACTTGGGAACAATACCTGTAACCGGTCATTGTCTGTTTCTAGATTACACCTATTTATTTACAAGGAGAGACCACGACGTTCGGAGCAGGGATTTACTACAATCTTTATACACTTTTAGTAGTCCATTAGGACCATATAATTTGCAAGTAGTAAGGCGTACTACATAGGCGATTTCGAGAAAATCACAAGAGAAGTTTTACGCTTCAATGACATAGAGATGCATTGCTACCCTGAACACGAAATGGCGGCGGTCATATGGTTCGAGTTACAGCTCCGTAATCGATAGATCGCTGGATCGAGTCCCGCTCAAGTTACATTTCTTATGTTTTTTCAACGCTAGTCATATTATTTAATAAATACTACATTTGAAAGGTAATAAGATGAAAAGACATGTCTATTTGCGTGAATGTTTATTGAATTCCCAATATTATTTGGTTGTTTGCTAGTGTTTATTATCACAACAAATACTGTAACTATCGACAAGTAGATGACCAAACACACAAAGTTTCCTGAAAATGTATGCCTGTCGTGATTTCTGAAATCCCATAACCTGTAATCGGGTAAGGTACCTAGAATTGATTCTCACCTGGACACTACGTTCTGCAGACACAGGTTTCAAGGGCGAAGAACAGACTTGGAAAGTCCAAATCAAACATCAATAAATAAAGATGTAATTTGTTCAGTAATGCAATAAGTTAGAGTATGCCAGAATATGAGGGTAATGTACGATTAATGGTCGGATGCGCTTTCGACATTCCTAGTTGCAAGCTGATATTTTTCGTACAAACACAGAAAAGATAAATTAAAACCGCACGTGCTGTTTCGAATGAATGCAATTTTCCCGTATGAAAAAGTACTCTTCGGATTTTCTAAGGAAAAACAAAGCTCTTTGAAATTTGGAAAATTTATCTTTCTTCCGACAATTTGGATGCAAACCATACGTAACGCATTTTCGTAAATATCAGTGCCGAAAATTGACGATGTACGATTGACTGAATTTTAGTATCACGTTCACGAGAAAAAATTTCTCGTTCGTTTTCAGTCAAATATGAACAAGCTTGTAAATGCTTGATAAAGTTTTAAACTTGTCTACAGAAATATAAGTCGCATACTATTTGCTGTGGTAATAAAAATTAATGGCTCTGAGCACTATGGGACTTAACATCTACGGTCATCAGTCCCCTAGAACCTAGAACTACTTAAACCTAACTAACCTAGGGACATCACACAACACCCGGTCATCACGAGGCAGAGAAAATCCCTGACCCCGCCGGGAATCGAACCCGGGAACCCGGGTGCGGGAAGCGAGAACACTACCGCGCGACCACGAGCTGCGGACAATAAAAATTACTAAGCAGCCAAGTAACATTGGAAATTCAACGAATGTTCGTGCAAATAGATTTGTCTTTTCATAATATTACATTTCACATGTAATATGTATGAAGCAGTGTTGAAAACTGTGAAATAAAAATAAAAAAATTCGAGCTGTTCTCGGTCCAGCGATCCACCTATTACGGGGCTTGAACTCCAACCACGTAACGGTCTCCAACTCACGCACAGGGTCTCGACACATCGGTACATCATTGAGCCGTAGAACTTCTCCTGCGATTTTCTCGAAATCGCCTGCGTAGTACAACGTCACATTATGTTGTCTGAATGGACTATTAAGTGTACAAAGTCTGCAGTAAATTTTTGATCCGAACATCGTGGCCTTGTAACGGTCCTAGGATTCACCAAATTCAACAGGAATGTTTTAGATAATATACGGGAAATCAAAACCTTAATGGCCTGGACCTTGCTATCGCCTCTGTAGCTCAGTCGCCAACATGTCCAACTGCACTGATTGCAGTGCGGAGGGCCTGGGTTCGATCCCCGGTACTTGGTGAAAAGACTAGAACTGGGTGCATTCAGGTTGGAGGTGCGTACTGTGGAGATACTTTAGCGAGAAGTAGCGGCTCCAAGGTCAAGCAAACCGACGACAGCCGGGAGAGCCGTTTGCTGAACCCCCCCCCCCCCCCCTCCGCCAAAAGCGCATCCCAGACGCCATTGGCAAAGGAAGACACGGCGGTCGGTCGGTCGATCCAGTTTTGTTCATTACGGCCAAAACCTGGAGCTTCGCTTTACATGTTCGCTACTTCACGTGATCACTGCCTGACCTAATGCGCCATTTAGGTCGGTACTGGGAATTGAATCCAGGGCTTACATGGTCGTATCTGGAAACACTGAATATTTGTAACCGTTAAAGCAGTCACTTTACATTTACTACGTCACTATAGACCTTAGGAAGTATATATGCTGACTGAAGCGATGAATCGAAATTTGTACCAACTCCGGGATCTGAACCCAGGTCACCCGCTCGCTAGGCAGATACGCTAACCACTACACCACCCTGGCACCGTGGCTTTGCAGAACTGCACAGAATACCCTAGCACATCTTCCTCCTGAAACCAAATTCCCATTCATGCGCTGGCCGGTGTGTCCGAGCGGTTCTAGGCGCTACGGTCGCAGGTTCGAATCCTGCCTCGGGCATGGATGTGTGTGGTGTCCTTAGGTTAGTTAGGTTTAAGCAGTTCTAAGCTCTAGGGGACTGATGACCTCAGAAGTTAAGTCGCATAGTGCTCGGAGCCATTTTTTTCAACCCATTCATGCCTCCATTTTGCATACCCCTGTACACTCGAACAGCGTTGCACAGGCTCTCCAACTGTATGGGAATTACACCTCAACATCGAACGGAATGGGCGATCCTGCCTAAAACCCAGACATAGCTGCTTTAATCAAATGGAAATATATGGCTCCAGAGACGTTTTCAAATCTCAGACATCTGCGATTTTCATAAATGTTTGAGACATGAAAATGTCTCTGGAACCGTGATAGATTCATTTGCATTAGGAAGTCCTCTCAGTACTTTCTTGCAATTGTTCTGACATTTCACGATCTTCCCTTCTCGTGCTGCAGACCACGGGCGCCTCTCGCGTATGTGGATGTGGCAGAGCAGTAGAAGGCGGCAGCAGAAAGCCACGGGCGCGAGAGAGTGGGGACCCGCTTAAGCCGGCGTTCCAGCGCGTGATTTCGCGGCAGCGTGTGCAGGCGACAGAAGGAGCGCGTCCTCGCCTGGCCTGCGTGAAATCCTCCGAGCAGTATATTTCACGCCCACCTGCATTTGGTCGTTGCTTAAATCCGGTAGCTCGAATTCTGATAAATAGTCGGCGGCCGATATTTTAATGCTGGCTGGCTGGCTTGGAGGGAGGGAGGGGGGGGGGGATCGGGTCGCGCCGAGGCGTCCGCAGCACTGCGCGGCTTTGTTTGGGCGGCGGACAATGGGCGGCGCCGCCCTAATTGTGGCGGCTGAGTTAGGGCGCAGGTGGGAGAGGGGGAGGCCAGCGGCGTGCCGTATCGCGGCAGCCATCTGGCGCGCGGGCTCGCAAATCATTAGGCAAGACGCGCCACAGGACTCGCTCGCCAGCCCGGCGCTGCCTATCTGCGCGCATCGCGGCACCTGCCGTGTGCTCCGCACCCAGCGCTGCCAAGTGCACGACTGCTCTGCCACTGCAAGAGGCGGCTGGCACCTTCCCGAGGAGCCTACTGACCGAGGTCGTCAGCGTAGTTCTCTGCACACGTCGATGTCCCACGTGAAGTTTACATCCGTCCTCCGCAAACGAAAAGTGTTCATAGCATCGGGAACTTCCGATCGTACCACGTATCAGGGCGCTCACACTCTGGGGATTTGCTCGCGCGATTAACACGCAGTTCCCACAAGGTACCACGTATCAGGATAACGTCAACTTTGCTATTAAAGAATAACGTCAGCTTTGGTAATAGTGCCCGAGCGGTTCTAGGCGCTTCAGTCTGGAACCGCGCGACCGCTGCGTGCGCAGGTTCGAATCCTGCCTCGGGCATCGATGTCCTTAGGTTAGTTAGGTTTAAGTAGTTCTAGGGGACTGATGACCTTAGCTGTTAAGTCCCATAGTGCTCAGAGCCATTTGAACCATTTGGTAATAATTATTTTGACAGCCCGCCGAGTATAGTAAAACAGAGTAAGTATACTCATGTCGCAGTTCCATGTAGCGTTCAGATGGCGATCCAGTAACAGTAAAAAAGATGAGGAACAGTTTTGGGTTATTGCAGGTAACGACTGATGGCCACGACAACGACACGTTCTATGTTTCGTCGAAATAATCAGCAAATCACTTTTAATAAGCAGCATTTAAATTTGTATGCGAAGATTGTGCTTATTATTATTGAGAAAGAGAATTAATTTCAAAGAGAAGATTTCATTTGTTATTATTAAGCAAGAGATAGAAATCCTAAGGGAAGGTTTCATAGGTTTTTTAGAAGGGAAGGTTGCGTACCAAAAGAGATATAGAGGAGACGGGAAGGTTTCACAGAGATCGGGGGTAAACACTTTCCGACTCGCGTAGCTGTGTTGCATATGTCGTTTCTTAGCGCTTTGTGAATCAACTGCAGTTTTTTCCTCTTTTCTGCTGCAAAAATGACTTTCGACCTGGAACATCTTTGATGTAATTTGAAACTCAGGAAATAAGGATATCAGCTAAAAGATAGAAAAACGTAATTCTTGCAAGGAGATTTGTAAAACATCTGTTCATGGTTTAGAAAATAAACCAACTGATATAGTCATTTTTGACAAAATGAATTAAGAACTGTGTTAGATTCTATACATGCGTACGTGAATACACCCTTCTGCATGAAAAGGGCTTTGTTCCTCACGTTGTAAATGCGTCTTTGCGGCTTCGTTACAGCGACGTAATTTCTGAAACAGCTTTGTTTCTGTAATAATGCCCTTTCAGTCGTGATCATCTTTGCATGCCATCTATGGGATACCTAACCCAATGTGCGTCACAGTCCGCTTTTCATAGTTCAGCTGTTGTTATTTCCGAACAATGTTGTGGAATGTAAAATGACGAAGTATTGAATTGAAACGTAGTGAAAGTAACAAGGACTTTTTATTTTCGGAATCTGTTGCTTCTAATTTTGAAAAGGCTTGATGATCAGTGAAACCATTTTGTTTGTAGGCCTACCTCGATTAGAGTTACAATACTATGAAAAAGTATGAGGAAAAAATAGAAACGACTTGAAACACTACTGAAAACGTAACTTGACCATGCGAATGAACCATTTCCTCAAGAAAATGACCTCCTTCCAAGATTTTGGATTTTTTTTTCAAAGTGAATGCAAAACTTAGCAAATGGCAAAATATCCATTTCATTCTTTGGTTTAGACATTGGAAATCCAATCCTGTTACATACCAAAATTATAAATTTTTCTTTTCTCTGTCAAATTACACTCCTGGAAATTGAAATAAGAACACCGTGAATTCATTGTCCCAGGAAGGGGAAACTTTATTGACACATTCCTGGGGTCAGATACATCACATGATCACACTGACAGAACCACAGGCACATAGACACAGGCAACAGAGCATCACAATGTCGGCACTAGTACAGTGTATATCCACCTTTCGCAGCAATGCAGGCTGCTATTCTCCCATGGAGACGATCGTAGAGATGCTGGATGTAGTCCTGTGGAACGGCTTGCCATGCCATTTCCACCTGGCGCCTCAGTTGGACCAGCGTTCGTGCTGGACGTGCAGACCGCGTGAGACGACGCTTCATCCAGTCCCAAACATGCTCAATGGGGGACAGATCCGGAGATCTTGCTGGCCAGGGTAGTTGACTTACACCTTCTAGAGCACGTTGGGTGGCACGGGATACATGCGGACGTGCATTGTCCTGTTGGAACAGCAAGTTCCCTTGCCGGTCTAGGAATGGTAGAACGATGGGTTCGATGACGGTTTGGATGTACCGTGCACTATTCAGTGTCCCCTCGACGATCACCAGTGGTGTACGGCCAGTGTAGGAGATCGCTCCCCACACAATGATGCCGGGTGTTGGCCCTGTGTGCCTCGGTCGTATGCAGTCCTGATTGTGGCGCTCACCTGCACGGCGCCAAACACGCATACGACCATCATTGGCACCAAGGCAGAAGCGACTCTCATCGCTGAAGACGACACGTCTCCATTCGTCCCTCCATTCACGCCTGTCGCGACACCACTGGAGGCGGGCTGCACGATGTTGGGGCGTGAGCGGAAGACGGCCTAACGGTGTGCGGGACCGTAGCCCAGCTTCATGGAGACGGTTGCGAATGGTCCTCACCGATACCCCAGGAGCAACAGTGTCCCTAATTTGCTGGGAAGTGGCGGTGCGGTCCCCTACGGCACTGCGTAGGATCCTACGGTCATGGCGTGCATCCGTGCGTCGCTGTGGTCCGGTCCCAGGTCGACGGGCACGTGCACCTTCCGCCGACCACTGGCGACGACATCGGTGTACTGTGGAGACCTCACGCCCCACGTGTTGAGCAATTCGGCGGTACGTCCACCCGGCCTCCCGCATGCCCACTATACGCCCTCGCTCAAAGTCCGTCAACTGCACATACGGTTCACGTCCACGCTGTCGCGGCATGCTACCAGTGTTAAAGACTGCGATGGAGCTCCGTATGCCACGGCAAACTGGCAGACACTGACGGCGGCGGTGCACAAATGCTGCGCAGCTAGCGCCATTCGACGGCCAACACCGCGGTTCCTGGTGTGTCCGCTGTGCCGTGCATGTGATCATTGCTTGTACAGCCCTCTCGCAGTGTCCGGAGCAAGTATGGTGGGTCTGACACACCGGTGTCAATGTGTTCTTTTTTCCATTTCCAGGAGTGTATTTCCACTGGACTGATGTTGTATGAACAAAAGCTTCATCCCCGACGAAGCAACGAAACAGAATGGAAGAGCCTCACCTGAGTCAGAGAAATGTCGAGACTTTGACAAGTTTAACTCAACAAGAGGAAAGCCTCAAAAAGTGGTTCTCCTGTATAATCAAAATATATGCACATATATTCTTTGATATGCTACCTTCCCTTTCACCGGTAGTTTCCACTATACCTAGGAGAATGCATATTGATACAGAAAATGATTCTGATCCTCAGGATTTTCATATGAAACAAAGGATGACAGGAGGGGGGGGGGGGGGAATCGTTTCAGTAAACATCAAGAAAAAAAATCATAAAAGCCCAAAGCAGATAACCCTGATAAATATTTTGTACTATTATTATTAGCTGATTTGAAATCTGTGTCACAGCATCTGAAGATGAACTCAAAATTTGGAATAATGTAATTTTGTGTAAGTGGAACAGGTCTTACAGTTCACTCGAAAACAAATTTTCAGTTCACTCCACACATAACTGTATCTGAATATTCAAATCCATCCATCCAACCCCAAGTACATCAAATTGCGATGCCACACTTTCACTTACATCATCGGATTCACCAGTTGTCTCTGATTTATTCTCTGGGTAGCGTAAATATTAAAGAGCTGGTTCATCATATTTTAATGATACATCGGAACAAATTACTGTTAAACCTACCTCAAAAATAAATTTATATGAAAAATAAACATTTTATTTATGTAGTAAAATAATTTTACAGAGTTTTTTCCAAAGTCCTTATAAAGTGTAAAAAAACATCTCCGTGTTTTTCTCGAGTGGTCAGCATAGGATGAATCCAGTATTTTCGTTGACATCGGTGGCATCTGTATTTCCTTTTCATGAATAAAGCGAAGAGCAACACTTCCCCGTCAGAATTCGTTTGGTAACTGCGTCGCACAAGTGCACAGACAGCTCTCGCCACAGAGCTTCTGGCGCGCGGTTCAGCCGCATGCTCGGCGATTCAGTCGCGCGGCTCAGAGGCGTGATAGTCGCTCACTGCAGCGATTGAACCGCGTGGCTGAAACGCCGCGATGAAGTCGCCAGTCTGAGAGCTGCGTTAAGGGTTTCTTTCCAATGGATCCGCGTATGAAGCGCGGGAAAGCTGACTCCGTGCACGCTGCAACAAGCCTATTGAAGTCTTGACAGCCCCTACAGGAACAATTCAGGGAGGGCTCTAGTCTATTCCTAGGTTCCTTAGTTAATACTGACGAATTCAGGAGGTGATTGCCTGTCTGACGATTACCGATGCAGCGGCAGTTAATTATATTTCAGTTAACTCTCTGTTAACATTGTCCTCTTCTATCCTACTTCTTTTAATCTGCTTACCAATTTGGTCATAATTACTTATTGTTTTCAAATACGTTCCACCATGAGCAAACATATTTTTTCTCGTTTTTCTCCCCTGACGTGTTTCGCTGACACTGGGCCATCATCAACTTTTTTTAAATTTTCTTTGTACTTTGCATTATAGCTGTTTATCTTTTGAAGTTTGCTGTCAATAGCCACACAGAACACAATATTCAAAATTTATGACTACGAATGTGAAAGTGTTGTGGTTAACATTATTTTATCTGAAACATTTCGTGTGTGGGGGGGGGGGGGGGGGGAGGGGCGCAATATATTTACTCTTTTACAGGTTTCCATGTTGTCTTCACACTGTGAAACTGCATTTTAAAACACTATCTAACTCTTTCCAAGTTAGGAAAACAAGGTGGCGAACAGTTTCATATCTTATGGGCAAGAATTTCGAATCTTGTTTTGCCTTAGCCTTTGAGCGGTCTCTCTATCTGTCTCTTCTTTTTCTCTGCGGTACGACTACGGCACCTGCCCGAAAGAAACTAACAGAAATATTTGTTTCTTTAACGTGGTAACATTAAGGCACTAAACCCCCTTCTCTTTTATTTGTCCAGGCTTTCACTATAGATTGTCATTACATATAATGTCATACGTCCTTGTGGTATAATATCAATAGCCGCGCGGGATTAGCCGAGATGCAGTCATGAACAGTGCGGATGGTCCCGGCGGAGGTTCGAGTCCTCCCTCGGGCATGGGTGTGTGTGTTTGTCCTTAGGATAATTTAGGTTAAGTAGTGTGTAAGCTTAGGGACTGATGACCTTAGCAGTTAAGTCCCATAAGATTTCACACACATTTGAACATTTTTATAACATCATTAGTGACATCTGTTTTCCATGGAAAGTGGCTGGAGTTCGTATGAATACTGCTAAATAACATTAAAACTTCAGACACCACAATCATGTAACAGTTTTCAATCGTCTCGCACTTGCACGACCAAAACATCATCCGGGCAGGTATTCCGCTGACATAAAGCAGTTTGTGACTGATGGGAAGTCGATCGTGAAGTGACTGAAACGTATGTCGACAGTTGAAATCCATGAAAACGAATCCAAAGGAGACCCAGCTCACGAGAAGGTTGGGGATGAGGGGGAGTGACTCACGATTTCCAATTTTCACCCACATCTTTAATGCCATACATATGTCTATCCTTACTATTACATAATTGCAAGTCGTTTAATATTGTACCAAAAATCTCGAAAAGCGATTGACCAATTTACCTCATACTTTTACGTGATACTCTAGTGAATATTCAGGCGGACATAGGCTACTTTTTTTTAATATATACGAATACACACGCAATATATAAAGGGGAATCTCCAGACTGTAGCGCCTAGAACCGCACGGTCATACCGGTCGGCTGTGGCTAAGTGACCATTTGAGTGGGGGAGGGGTAGTGCTGCATCTTTAGTTACTTGCCAGTACTTTCGGGGTAGTCAGTCTTCCTGCTATAAACATACATATATATTTTCCTAGTGAAGGGTGTGACGGGTTTCTTATCGTCAGTCTATACCGTCAGCCTGTGAAGTGTCCCTTTTCGTGGTTCCAGTCTTGACTGCAACCAGTCAAGCTGCAATCGAATGGGCTAGCCATCAGAAAAGCAACTGAAAAAGTATCCTCTGTTAAGTGAATTGCGCAATAAAGTAGAGTTGCTTGCTGTTTTCCAGACTCTTAATTTTTATGATGCATCATTTTCTAAACATTGCCCTACTAATTTGGATATCAACATAATGTAAAAATATAAACACTTCAGTGGAATACCCAGAAACGCCCGATTCTTTAAAGAATCGAACTCCCATGTGCACTGAGCCATTGCAAACAGTGGTTGCAAACGCACGCGGAGCATTTCTATACAGAGGCGGTATTGAAAAGCTTGTGCCACGATATGGTTCAAATGGCTCTGAGCTCTATGGAACTTAACATCTGAGGTCATCAGTCCCCTAGAACTTGGGAGAACTACTTAAACCTAACTAACCTCAGGACATTACACACATCCATGCCTGAGGCAGGATTCGAACGTGCGACCATAGCGAGCGCACCGAGCGAGGTGGCGCAGTGGTTAGACACTGGACTCGCATTCGGGAGGACGACGGTTCAATCCCGCGTCCGGCCATCCTGATTTAGGTTTTCCGTGATTTCCCTAAACCTCCACAGCGGCCGGCGCCACGGTATGGTAAGTGCCGTAGTTTGAATGGCGTTTATGTAGAAAAATAGCTGAAGAGTGTACCTTTAAAATGTGTGTAGTAAAATTTGGTGTTCGATACCCTTCTTTTATTTTAAAATTTTGTTACTCTCTGGATACCCTCGTATTCGTACTCTGTTTCTAGTTTCTTGTGTCCGTAGTCGTAGAGTCCTCGTTCTGCTGAGATGACGTCGGCTTACTGGATACAGAGTTGTTATGTGTGCGAGTGTTACATAACAATGATTCATAGTTCAGGTACTACAGATTTTCAATATCATGCAGATCAGCGTTTGCAGTTGCTTCGTAGAGTATTTGCGGCGATTTAGGAGTTATATAACCCAACTCTTGTGATCTATAATCACGGCAGATTGGTGAGCTACAAAAGATAAGCGTTCTTTCAGAGGTAAATGAAATGTCGTGTTTATTTACTCTGTGTGTTAATTCATTAACTGTTCACCATGTCCAAACGTTTGTGTAAAAGAAATGTACAGCAGTATCAGTATCGGTCATCCAACTTCAGTTTCATCCTACACTCCTGGAAATGGAAAAAAGAACACATTGACACCGGTGTGTCAGACCCACCATACTTGCTCCGGACACTGCGAGAGGGCTGTACAAGCAATGATCACACGCACGGCACAGCGGACACACCAGGAACCGCGGTGTTGGCCGTCGAATGGCGCTAGCTGCGCAGCATTTGTGCACCGCCGCCGTCAGTGTCAGCCAGTTTGCCGTGGCATACGGAGCTCCATTGCAGTCTTTAACACTGGTAGCATGCCGCGACAGCGTGGACGTGAACCGTATGTGTAGTTGACGGACTTTGAGCGAGGGCGTATAGTGGGCATGCGGGAGGCCGGGTGGACGTACCGCCGAATTGCTCAACACGTGGGGCGTGAGGTCTCCACAGTACATCGATGTTGTCGCCAGTGGTCGGCGGATGGTGCACGTGCCCGTCGACCTGGGACCGGACCGCAGCGACGCACGGATGCACGCCAAGACCGTAGGATCCTACGCAGTGCCGTAGGGGACCGCACCGCCACTTCCCAGCAAATTAGGGACACTGTTGCTCCTGGGGGTATCGGCGAGGACCATTCGCAACCGACTCCACGAAGCTGGGCTACGGTCCCGCACACCGTTAGGCCGTCTTCCGCTCACGCCCCAACATCGTGCAGCCCGCCTCCAGTGGTGTCGCGACAGGCGTGAATGGAGGGACGAATGGAGACGTGTCGTCTTCAGCGATAAGAGTCGCTTCTGCCTTGGTGCCAATGATGGTCGTATGCGTGTTTGGCGCCGTGCAGGTGAGCGCCGCAATCAGGACTGCATACGACCGAGGCACACAGGGCCAACACCCGGCATCATGGTGTGGGGAGCGATCTCCTACACTGGCCGTACACCACTGGTGATCGTCGAGGGGACACTGAATAGTGCACGGTACATCCAAACCGTCATCGAACCCATCGTTCTACCATTCCTAGACCGGCAAGGGAACTTGCTGTTCCAACAGGACAATGCACGTCCGCATGTATCCCGTGCCACCCAACGTGCTCTAGAAGGTGTAAGTCAACTACCCTGGCCAGCAAGATCTCCGGATCTGTCCCCCATTGAGCATGTTTGGGACTGGATGAAGCGTCGTCTCACGCGGTCTGCACGAACGCTGGTCCAACTGAGGCGCCAGGTGGAAATGGCATGGCAAGCCGTTCCACGGGACTACATCCAGCATCTCTACGATCGTCTCCATGGGAGAATAGCAGCCTGCATTGCTGTGAAAGGTGGATATACACTGTACTAGTGCCGACATTGTGCATGCTCTGTTGCCTGTGTCTATGTGCCTGTGGTTCTGTCAGTGTGATCATGTGATGTATCTGACCCCAGGAATGTGTCAATAAAGTTTCCCCTTCCTGGGACAATGAAGTCACGGTGTTCTTATTTCAATTTCCAGGAGTGTATATCCAGCGAGGTTAGAGCCAGTACTATGTAGCAAATTTCGCACCCCGCATTACCAGAAATGTAATCACATTTCTTTCGTATATTCTGTACTAGCGACCCTACCAGGATTCACACTGCTGGCGCTAGAAAGGTTGACAAAAATATGAAAACAGCGCGAGAAATGCGTGATTGAACATAAATGCATGTGCTACCCAAGCGTGCAAGTTGCGCCGTTTCAGTCGACTTCGAAAAAAAATCAAACCAAAACAACAATTTTGTAGTGTCTCAATATGTTTCAGTATGTTACAATTATCAGTCGTGGTCATAACAGTTTTCTGTGTTGTCGTAAGAGCGTTATGTCGAATGTGGACAAACTGTAACTGTTCGTGTGGTGGGTGCTTCTGTACCCAAGGGAGTCGCGGTGTTCTGTGTTTGAAGAGGCACAGTGACAAACATTTACACAGAATACAGACAAACCGGACAAACGTCGTCCGCTAAGTCACAATGCGGATGGAAGTGTATGCTAAGTGCTCGTGATAGACGTCACTGAAGAAGATTGTGACGAAAAATAAGGGGACGACAACTGCAAAAGTCACTGCGGAATAGAATTTTGCACTCGCGAGCTCTGTCAGCACTAAAACAACGCGAAGGGGGCTCCATTAGCAGAGTACCGCAGTAATGCAATTGCTCGTAACGTGAAAACGTGGTACTGAAGCAATAAGACCTGGTTTATGGGGCATTGGAAAAATGTTATTTGGTCAGATGAGTCATGTTTCACAGTGTTTCCAACTTCTGGCCGAATTTACCGCGAAGAGTGACATCTGGTAGGGTTTCGGGGATGATTTGGGCAGACACTGGGTCTCTTGTGCACTTTGCAAGGCCGCATTACTGCCAATGATTATGTGACCATTGTTGCTGATCAGGTCCATCTCTTGGAAGAATGTTTGTTCCCCAAGACGACAAGACCCCTGTTTATAGAACTTGTTTCGTCCAGGACGAGGATGAACTGTCGCATCTCCCCTGGGCACCACAGTCGCCAGACATCAGTATTATTGTGCTTTCAGGCGTAATTTGGAGAGAAGGGTGCGTGATTTCTGCCCACCTCCATCATTGTTACTTGAACGTGCCACTGTTTTGCGGGAAGAATGGTATAAGATTGCCAACGGCCTTGTCGCAGTGGTAACAGCGGTTCCCGTCAGATCACCGAAGTGAAGCGCTGTCGGACTGGGCTAGCACTTGGGTGGGTGACCATCCGGTCTGCCGAGCGCTGTTGACAAGCGGGGTGCACTCAGCCCTTGTGAGGCAAACTGGGGAGCTACTTGATTGAAAAGTTGCGGCTCCAGTCTTGGAAACTGAGATACGGCCGGGAGAGCGGTGTGCTGACCACATGCCCCTCTGTATCCGCATCCAGTGAAGACTATGAGTTGAGGATGACTCGGCGTCCGGTCAGTACCTTTGGGCCTTCATGGCCTGTTCGGGAGGAGTTTAGTTTTAGTTTTTATGGTGTAAGATTCCTTTGGAAATCGTACAGAACCTGTATTTATCTATTCTGAGATGACTGGAAGCTTTTTTGAATGCTAACGGTCTTTTATGCCGCATTGAGTATGGTAATGCATTGTGTTTGTGGCGTTTCCACATTTTTGTCTACTATCTGTAAGTATTTACGGCTCGACGACTCGTTTGTAATATGTAGTCGTAGAGAGAAACTTCATGTTAATCGGTGTATCTATCAATGAAAACCGTATCAGTATACAGCAGTTCCTGAGATTAGCTAAAACATTCAGAGACAAAGACAAGGCAAGGGAGTTTACAATAGCCGCAAGCAAAATTTCGTCATTTGCTATGGTCCTAGTATTGCAATTTTAACGGCTAACAATATACTTTTGGTAGTCCACTATACACTGTACTGACAGAAATCATAGGACACCTCTTAATATCATGTCGGACGTCCTTTATCCCGGCGTAGTGCAGCAACTCAACGTCGCAGGGTCTCCATAAATCTTTGGAAGTTCGCTGGAGGAATATTGAATCATGCTGCCTCAATTTTTTTATTTATTTACTTTGGCTTTGGGTTACAAGGACCATACAACCCATAACGGTTATAATGTGCCAAAGAAACATAATCGGAATAAATCAGAATAGTACAAAATTACGACGTTAGCATACGAACATATTCTTAAAGTTAAATAAAGGGGCAGTTAGACAAACACCAGACAGCCAGCGGAAGTTATATCAATGACACTGGAGCATAATTACAAACAGCAGTATACAGCAACATTATGACAAACATGCATATGCTCTTATAGTAAAAGACAAAGCATGAAAGGGCAAACACTTAACGCTATACAATAAGTACAACAATAGGTAAAGAACAAAATTGCAAATAACACATATAACAGTGTCAAAAGTGTAGCACGCAGACAGACGCATTTAAAATAAAAGAGAAACCCGAACTGACAAACACAATACAACCAACGATATGTACAATAGCACCAGTAGAACAGTGACATAAGGTGCACAAAGGAGCAATAATCAAAATTTAATGAACAAATAGAGGTCTGTACGCAAATTAAAACACAAAATTACGCACCGGATTACGAACAAGGCTGATGCCATGCGAAAATGAAGAACTCGGCAACTCATAAATGTAATGTAGATGCCAGTGGCTTTCAAATACTCTGTGTGCAAGTTATATTTATCAAAATGGTAGCGTACAACAGCAACACCGGTGAGGAGGGGGTGAACTCTGGCAACCAATTTCTTATACAAGTCTGATTGTGCAGTCGTGTACTTGAAACATGCCAATATGATGTGGTTAAGACCTGCTACTGCAGTTGTGTCCTTGGCACAGTGCCCAGACTTGATAATCTTCAACCGATATAGGTGCGCGGGGTAATACCGATGTCCCAGCCTCATGCGAATGACAAAAGTCACATGACGTCTACGAAGCTGCGCCGAGGCGAACCGTGGTCGAAAAGAGATGTTAGATTGTATGGCCACCAGGTGGCCGCCCTTAGAGTGCTGAGAGACATGCCATTCACAGTTCCAAGCCTGATAAGCAGCCTTCAGTATCGTCGATGTGAGATCCGTATGAGATCGACGTTCGGCATAACTGGCCCTCTCTAATAGTCCTCTCGGCAAGGCAGTCGACACAATCATTATGAAGAGTGCCATGATATCCTTAAATCCAGAGTAATTGAACGGCAATGCCCAGGAACTGCGCCTCTCTTACGGTCAAGACGTCCAGAAGATACCTAATGGTCTGTTTATCAAATGCGGGACGTTCTACGAGGGCTGGAACTTTAATAGTGGCAACTATTTATTTACAGTTCGTACAAAATAGATACGTGTTTGAAAGTTTTACTGACCTACAAGGTAGTCACCAGCATTGTGTATAACCCGCTGCCAGCGATGTGGAAGTCGTAGGATACTCTTGGCAGTGCCAGTTGTGTTGACAGTTCGAGCGGCACGGTCTATTGCCCGACGAATTTGTAGCAGTTTTGAAGCGAAAGCCGTGAAGCGTTTCCTTCAGCTTAGAAATCGAGTTCAACTTACGAAGGCTTAAGTCAGTGGAGTGCAGTAGGTGGCTTGGCACTTAGCAGCCCCATCAGTCAAATAAATCAGTAACAGCCTGCACTGCACGTGCTTGAGCATTGTCCTGCAAAATGATGGTCAGGTCCTGCAGAAAGTGTCATCACTTCTGTCTCTATGCTGTTCATTTTTGGAACACAAAAATTGTTCAAATGGCTCTGACAAGGGAACCTCTCCATCGCACCCCCCTCAGATCTAGTTATAAGTTGGCACAGTGGATAGGCCTTGAAAAACTGAACACAAATCAATCAAGAAAACACGAAGAAGTTGTGTGGAACTATGAAAAAAATAAGCAAAATATATACAAACTGAGTAGTCTATGCTCACGATATGTAACATTAAGGGTAGTGCTACCTCAGTAGCGCTGTGGTCCTGTGGTGCCAACTTATAACTAAATCTGAGGGGGGTGCGATGGGGAGGTTCCCTTGTGAGCACTATGGGACTTAACAGCTGTGGTCATCAGTCCCCTAGAACTTAGAACTTAGAACTACTTAAACCAAACTAACCTAAGGACACCACACGTATCCATGCCTGAGGCAGGATTCGAACTTGCGTCCGTAGCGGTCGCGCGGTTCCAGACTGTAGCGCCTAGAACCGCTCGGCCACGCCGGCCGGCACCTTGTTGACAAAATGGGTCCATGGCTTCGGGGGTCTGCGCCACACCCCAAGCCTAAACCAACTCTTACCAACTGATATTGGGTCTCATGTGAACAGGCCACGGTTTTCCAGTCGTCTAGGTTCAACCTATACGGTCACGAGATGAGGAGAGGTGCTACAGGCGATGTCGTGCTGTCAGTAAAGGCACTCGTGTTGATCGCTTGCTGCCATATCCGACGCCTTTAGCTTCAAGTATCTGTTAGCAAAAGAACTCATGTCGGTAGTTTGCTGCCGTAACCGACGTGTTTAGCTCCAAAAGTACCAATGCGCGATCAAGCTCTGTTAATTCCCGTCGTGCGGCTATAATCCCGTCGGAAACCTTTTCACATGACCACCTGAGTACAAACGACAGCTCCGTCAGTAGGACCTATACTTGAGTATTGCTCATCAGTGTGGGATCCGTTGACGGAGGAGATAGAGAAGATCCAAAGAAGAGCGGCGCGTTTCGTCACAGGGTTATTTGGTAAGCGTGATAGCGTTGCGGAGATGTTTAGCAAACTCAAGTGGCAGACTCTGCAAGAGAGGCGCTCTGAATCGCGGTGTAGCTTGCTGTCCAGGTTTCGAGAGGGTGCGTTTCTGAATGAGGTATCGAATATATTGCTTCCCCCTACTTATACACCCCGAGGAGATCACGAGTGTAACATTAGAGAGATTCGAGCGCGCACGGAGGCTTTCCGGCAGTCGTTCTTCCCGCGAACCATACGCGACTGGAACAGGAAAGGGAGGTAATGACAGTCGCACGTTAAGTGCCCTCCGCCACACACCGTTGGATGGCTTGCGGAGTATAAATGTAGATGTAGATGTAGACTGCCCTTTTACACCTTATTTACGCGTTAATACCGTCTTCTTAATATGTGGATACTGCTATCGCGTGACATTTTTCACCTCAGTGTAGCGAAAAAGCGCGGAAGTTTAGATGGAATGACAATGCCCCCCAAGTGTGCGACTGCGACTGCAGAGGCCGGTGTTGTGTTGGCAGTGAGCAGCGCGGATGGAGGAGGAGGACGACGACACGCACCTGTGCCTCAAGTGCCGGGCGACCATCACGGGGCTGGACAACTACGTGCAGCACCGCAAGGCGGGCTGCCCGCCGCGCCAGGGCCAGGAGCTGCGCGCCGACGACTTCTTCTCCTCGTTGGAGCTGCAGAGCTCCGCCAAGAAGGCCGCCGCCGCCTCAGCCACGCCCGGCACCGCCGCCGCCAGCAACGAGCGCACCGGCCGCGACACAGACGAGGTACTCACCCACCAGTAGCCTCCACTACTGGGGCTGTTAGCTCTGTTTCTAATCCATTAACAGTGGTTAACTACGCACTCCTCGAAGCGTCGGAATTCTACATCTACATCTACATACATACTCCGCAAACCATCATACGGAGCGTGGCGGAGGGTACCTCGTACCACAACTAGCATCTTCTCTCCCTGTTCCACTCCAAACAAAACGAGGGAAAAGTGACTGCCTATATGCCTCTGTACGAGCCCTAATCTCTCTTATCTTATCCTATCTTTGTGGTCTTTCTGCGAAATGTAAGTTGGCGGCAGTAAAATTGTACTGCAGTCAGCCTCAAATGCTGGTTCTCTAAATTTCCTCAGTAGTGATTCACGAAAAGAACGCCTCCTTTCCTCTAGAGACTCCCACCCGAGTTCCTGAAGCATTTCCGTAACACTCGCGTGATGATCAAACCTACCAGTAACAAATCTAGCAACCCGCCTCTGAATTGCTTCTATGTCCTCCATCAATCCGACCTGATAGGGATCCCAAACGCTCGAGCACTACTCAAGAATAGGTCGTATTGGTGTTTTATAAGCGGTCTCCTTTACAGATGAACCACATCTTCCCAAAATTCTGCCAATGAACCGAAGACGACTATCCGCCTTCCCCACAACTGCCATTACATGCTTGTCCCACCTCATATCGCTCTGCAATGTTACGCCCAAATATTTAATCGACGCGACTGTGTCAAGTGCTACACTACTAATGCAGTATTCAAACATTACGGGATTCTTTTTCCTATTCACCTGCTTTAATTTACATTTATCTGTATTTATAGTTAGCTGCGATTCTTTACACCAATGACAAATCCTATCCAAATCATCTTGTATCCTCCTACAGTCACTCAACGACGACACCTTCCCGTACACCACAGCATCATCAGCAAACAGCTGCACATTACTATCCACCCTATCCAAAAGATCATTTATGTAGATAGAAAACAACAGCGGACCTACCACACTTCCCTGGGGCACTCCAGATGATACCCTCACCTCCGATGAACACTCACCATCGAGGACAACGTACTGGGTTCTATTACTTAAGAAGTCTTCGAGCCACTCACCTATGCTCGTACCTTAGTTAGGAGTCTGCAGTGGGGCACCGATTCAAACGCTTTCCGGAAGTCAAGGAATATGGTTCGCAAGATATCATGTGAAAAAAGGGAGAGTTGCGTTTCGCAGGAGCGATGCTTTCTAAAGCCGTGCTGATGCATGGACAGCAACTTCTCTGTCTCAAGGAAATTCATTATATTCGAACTGAGAATATGTTCGAGAATCCTGCAACAAACCGATGTTAAGGATACTGGTCTGTAATTTTGAGGATCTGTCCTTCTGCCCTTCTTATATACAGGCGTCACCTGCGCTTTTTTCCAGTCGCTCGGGACTTTACGTTGGGCAAGAGATTCGCGATAAATGCAAGCTAACTAAGGAGCCAATGCAGTAAAGTACTCTCTGTAAAACTGAATTGGAATCCCAACAGGACCTGGCGATTTATTTATTTTCAACCCATTCAGCTGCTTCACAACCCCATGGGTGTCTATCACTATGTCCTCCATACGGGAATCTGTACGAGACTCAAACGGCGGTATGTTTGTACTATCCTCCTGCGTGAAAGATTTCACAAATGCTAAATTTAAAATTTCAGCTCCCGCTACCGTTGAATGCATGTCAGTTGAGAGCAAAGACTGCAGTTGTTGAACATCTACATCTACGTGATTACTCTGCTATTCAGAATAAAGTACCTGGCAGTGGGTTCAATGAACCACCTTCAAGCTGTCTCTCTACTGTTCCACTCTCGAACGGCACGCAGGAAAAACGAGCACTTAAATTTTTCTGTGCGAGCCCTGATTTCTCCTATTTTATCGTGATGATCATTTCTCCCTAAGTAGGTGAGTGGCAACAGAATGTTTTTGCAGTCGGAGGAGAAAACTGGTGATTGAAATTTCGTGAGAAGATCCCGTCACAACCAAAAACACCTTTGTTTTAATGACTGCCACTCCAATTCACGTATCATGTCTGTGACACTATCTCCCCTATTTCGCGATAATACAAAATGAGCTCCCCTTCTTTGTACTTTTTCGATGTCATCCGTTAGCCCCACCTGATGCGGATCCCACACCGCACAGCAATACTCCAGAATAGGGCGGACAAGCGTAGTGTAAGCAGTCTCTTTGGTAGACTTGTTGCACCTTCTATGTGTTCTGCCAGTGAATCGCAGTCTTTGGTTTGCTCTACCCAGAATATTATCTGTGTTATCGTTCCAATGTAGGTTATTTGTAATTGTAATCCCTAAGTATTTAGTTGAATTTACAGCTTTCAGATTTGTGTGACTTATCGCGTAATCGAAATTTAGCTGATTTCTTTTAGTACTCATGTGAATAATTCTACAGTTTTGCTTATTCAGGGTCAATTGCCATTTTTCGCTCCATACAGATATCTTATCAAAATCATTTTGCAAGTCGTTTGGATCATCTGATGACTTTACAAGACTGTAAATGACAGCATAATCTGCAAACAATCTTAGACAGCTATTCAGATTGTCTCCTATATAGTTAATATAGATCAGTAACAATGGAGGGCCTATAACACTTCGTTGGGGAACGCCGGATATTACTTCTGTTTTACTGGATGACTTTCCGTCTATTACTACGAAGTGTGACCTTTCTTACACGAAATCACGAATTCAGACGCACAACTGAGGCGATACTCCGTAGGCACGCAGTTTGGTTAGAAGACGCTTGTGAGGAACGGTGTCGAAAGCCTTCTGGAAATCTAAAAATATGGAATCAATTTGACATCCCCTGTCGATAGCACTCATTACTTCATGAGTACAAAGACCTAGTTGTGTTTCACAAGAACGATATTCTCTGAAACCGTGCTGACTATGTCAATAAATCGTTTTCTTTGAGGTACTTCATAATGTTCGAATATATTATATGTTCGAAAACCCTACTGCAAATCGACGTTAGTGATACAGGCCTGTAATTCAGCGGATTACTCCTACTTCCCTTTTTGGGTATTGGTGTGACTTGAGTAATTTTCCAGTCTTTAGGTACGGATCTTTTTGTTAGCGAGTGGTTGTATATAATTGCTAAATATGGAGCTATTTTATCAGCATACTCTGAGAGGGACCTGACTGGTATACAATCTGGACCGGAGGCTTGCCTCTGTTAAGTGATTTAAGCTGCATCGTTACTCCGAGGATATCTACTTCTATGTTTCTCATTTTTGGAGTTGTTCTTGATCGGAATTCAGGAATATTTACTTCGTCTTCTCTGGTGAAGGAGTTTCGGTAAACCGTGTTTAATAATTCTGCTTTAGTGACACTGTCATCGGTGACTTGTTGTAGTTTTCAGAATGAATGTTTCAATATGCAGTGGAGTCCGCGCGGATTTGGAACGGCGCACTCACCGTTGCAGAGTGAAACATTTTGGAAGCAATCGCTTAGGCTGTGGCTAAGCTAATTCTCCTCTTTGCCTTTGCTTCCACGAGTGGTAGTCCCGCAATATATACAGGCTACCTTCTGTGTGATTCGGAAGGCAGGTGAGAGGTACTGGTGCAAGTGAAGCTGTAAGGGCGGGTCGTGAGGCGTGCTTGGATAGCTCAGTCTGAAATGTGCTTTCAGCTTAGAGAAAATTGCATCATAGGATAATCCTTCAAGCGTGCGACATTTATAGATGGGAGAAATTTAGGGGTTTCCCGTACATACACTGCTGGAAAAAAATTATTACACTATTTTAGAGGTTTCCGATTCACTCAAGATTCATTGTTGCAACAGTGCATATGGAGCACAAGTTATGATTACATTTCCAGACCAATAGTACTAGCGGTTCCGAGATACCAGTTATCGACCCATACTGAAACACACATATTACTGCGTGGTGTAGCGTCCATAGGCTTCAAAGCAGTCGCTGACTCTGGCATCCAGTCGATCGTATAAATGACGAAATTTGTGCTGGGATATGTTCGATCTGTTCACGTAGTTCTGTAAGAGTGCTTGGTTGACGAGTCGCACGAGTCACTTATCGTTCCATCAAATTCTCCATTAGAGACAAGTCCGAAGATCATGTCGGCCAGAGAAGTTGCCGTACGTCTTGCAGAGCACGTTGAGTTTCACGGGCAGTTTGGCGGAGCAGTATCCTGTAACACATCACCTTCCCGTAGCAACAACGGCAAAAGAACAGGTCCAACAACCTTCTGTACGTACGGAGCCCTAGTTACTGTCCCCTCCAGAAACACCAAACAGAACGACAGTTGTAGGTTACCGCATCCCAGACTATAAGGCCTGGCGGGGGGGCCACTGTGTCTTGCACGGATGCACTCAATGACACAGCGCTCACCAGGTCTACGTGGCACGCACAAACGACCATCGCTTGCGGAGAGACAGATTCTACTTTCATTGCTGATGATCAAGGCGTGCCATTCCATCTTCCAAGTGATCCTCTGACGGCACCACTCGAGTCGTGGTCGTCGACGCTGTGCCTGCTCGTTGCGCCACATCTAATAACGTATTCGCAACAGTACATGTTGACACGTCTGGGCCCAAAAATGGTTCAAATGGCTCTGAGCACTATGGGACTTAACTGCTGAGGTCATCAGTCCCCTAGAACATAGAACTACTTAAACCTAACTAACCTAAGGACATCACACACACCCATGCCCGAGGCAGGATTCGAACCAGCGACCGTAGCGGTCGCGCGGCTCCAGACCGTAGCGCCTAGAACCGCTCTACCACTCCGGCCGGCGTCTGGGCCCACAAGCCGCCTTTCTGTGCTGTGCTGCCCGTACGACCTGCCACTGGTGTCCTTACAACACGACTATCCTGGCGGGCGTCTGTGCTGCGTGGACTTTCAGAACCGCGTCTGCGGATGAAAGGAAGATAACATGACCACTGACACGAGCATCGTTGCAAAACTGACCCAGCGGGTTCAGCTTGTGTGGCAGTTCTCTGAAAGGAGCATCCCGCCGCTCCAAAAGAATGCTCAAATGTGTGTGGAATCTTATGGGACTTAACTGCTAAGGTCATCAGTCCCTAAGCTTACACACTACTTAACCTAAATTATCCTAAGGACAAACACACACACCCATGCCCGAGGGAGGACTCGAACCTCCGCCGGGACCCCGCCGCTCCCAGGCCACAATTTGACCCCTTTCAAACTCGCTCAGTTGGCTGCAGGAAGCACGTTGCGTCTCTGTGGCATAGTTGCCTGCTTGCTTCACACGTTTGCGCCACACTAAGCCTTCTGGCTGTGAGCCTTCCATATTAAAGGGTAGACACCGGTGACGCTCTGGTACCTATGCCACTACGCTGTCTCTTGGCGGACGATGTTAAAGCAATTTATCAGTAGATCTTCTATAGCCCAGGTGACATACGCCGTCATCGGATCAAAATCGACGTCGTGTTTCCAGGTGTAGTACGTTTTCTCCGGCATTGTACACTCCTGGAAATTGAAATAAGAACACCGTGAATTCATTGTCCCAGGAAGGGGAAACTTTATTGACACATTCCTGGGGTCAGATACATCACATGATCACACTGACAGAACCACAGGCACATAGACATAGGCAACAGAGCATGCACAATGTCGGCACTAGTACAGTGTATATCCACCTTTTGCAGCAATGCAGGCTGCTATTCTCCCATGGAGACGATCGTAGAGATGCTGGATGTAGTCCTGTGGAACGGCTTGCCATGCCATTTCCACCTGGCGCCTCAGTTGGACCAGCGTTCGTGCTGGACGTGCAGACCGCGTGAGACGACGCTTCATCCAGTCCCAAACATGCTCAATGGGGGACAGGTCCGGAGATCTTGCTGGCCAGGGTAGTTGACTCACACCTTCTAGAGCACGTTGGGTGGCACGGGATACATGCGGACGTGCATTGTCCTGTTGGAACAGCAAGTTCCCTTGCCGGTCTAGGAATGGTAGAACGATGGGTCCGATGACGGTTTGGATGTACCGTGCACTATTCAGTGTCCCCTCGACGATCACCAGTGGTGTACGGCCAGTGTAGGAGAACGCTCCCCACACCATGATGCCGGGTGTTGGCCCTGTGTGCCTCGGTCGTATGCAGTCCTGATTGTGGCGCTCACCTGCACGGCGCCAAACACGCATACGACCATCATTGGCACCAAGGCAGAAGCGACTCTCATCGCTGAAGACGACACGTCTCCATTCGTCCCTCCATTCACGCATGTCGCGACACCACTGGAGGCGGGCTGCACGATGTTGGGGCATGAGCGGAAGACGGCCTAACGGTGTGCGGGACCGTAGCCCAGCTTCGTGGAGACGGTTGCGAATGGTCCTCGCCGATACCCCAGGAGCAACAGTGTCCCTAATTTGCTGGGAAGTGGCGGTGCGGTCCCCTACGGCACTGCGTAGGATCCTACGGTCTTGGCGTGCATCCGTGCGTCGCTGCGGTCCGGACCCAGGTCGACGGGCACGTGCACCTTCCGCCGACCACTGACGACAACATCGATGTACTGTGGAGACCTCACGCCCCACGTGTTGAGCAATTCGGCGGTACGTCCACCCGGCCTCCCGCATGCCCACTATACGCCCTCGCTCAAAGTCCGTCAACTGCACATACAGTTCACGTCCACGCTGTCGCGGCATGCTACCAGTGTTAAAGACTGCGATGAAGCTCCGTATGCCACGGCAAACTGGCTGACACTGACGGCGGCGGTGCGCAAATGCTGCGCAGCTAGCGCCATTCGACGGCCAACACCGCGGTTCCTGGTGTGTCCACTGCGCCGTGCGTGTGATCATTGCTTGTACAGCCCTCTCGCAGTGTCCGGAGCAAGTATGGTGGGTCTGACACACCGGTGTCAATGTGTTCTTTTTTCCATTTCCAGGAGTGTATTTTTCTGCGTCACGAAAGCCCGTTCCAACAGCGATGGGACTGTTTCCTATTATCTGAGTAAATGCTGCAATGAGAAAAAGTGCGTGTGTGAATTTCTAAGGGACCAAACTAATGAGAAAACGTATTTGAGTGTTAAGTAATTAAATTTTCTCCTGTCGCTGAATGTTATGGCAATGCGTGACAGGTATCTCGCGACACTGTTCAGTGAGCTTTTGACCGCGAGACATTCATGAAGTTCTTACATCATGGGAGTGTAAAAACGAAGTTAATATGATCGGACTTCGGCTTACACATAGATAGGTTCTTTCTTTAGTGAGTGAATAATTAATGAAAAAGGCAAGGATGAGACTGAAATCGTTTCGACACTGAAGAATGGCTGTCGCAATCCTTTTGAAAACGGCGTCCTATGAAATAGTAGCTTAGCATTGCAAGATAAAATCATACGAAAAATAAATGCTTCAAACATTTATGTTAAATAAAGCATTGCTAAGAAATTTAACTAAATAATTGTTCGAAAGAACTTTTTACATGAGCAACACTTACAATATCCAAAACGAAGACGGAGAGACAACTGACACCAGTCAAGGCAGAAGTAGTACAATAGCCTCTCATTGTTTTAACAGATAAATGATAAAGATATGCAAGGAGCACCTTAGATTTCGGGAACCAATCTCTGCTTTACAATTTCTTTATATTACGTAATTGAGTAAGCAGATACGTCGTCTCTGCTTAGGAGCCGAAGTGAACGCTGTTTTCAAGCAATACGGTAAGAAAGAACGAGGTTTGACTACAAAAATAATCGCATCGGTGATACGTTCTTTATTGTTTTCTGCTTCACAAGTGGTCCTTTATCCCCTTCAAAATACTCTTCTCCACGATCCTTACACGCTCCATGCGAATTTTCTAGTTCAAATAGTTCAAATGGTTCTGAGCACTTAACATCTGTGGTCATCAGTCCCCTAGAACTTAGAACTACTTAAACCTAACTAACCTATGGACATCACACACATCCATGCCCGAGGCAGGATTCGAACCTGCGACCGTAGCGGTCACGCGGTTCCAGGCTCAAGCGCCTAGGACCGCACGGCCACTCCGGCCGGCGAATTTTCTAGTGCTCAGAGCAGTGTTAGAAGTTACCTTCTGAAAGCATGTTTATGGCGTCCGTCGCTTTTACTTTCACGGCCTCAAGTTGCTCACTACTAGTTTATTTCAGTGTAGATTTCAATTTCAGGAACAGAAAAAAGTCATACGGAGCAATATGTGGCTCCAACGCAGGCATCTACATCTATATCTATATAGATACTCCGCAAGCCGCCGTACCGTGCTTGGTGGAAGGTACCCTGTACCACTACTAGTCATTTCTTTTCCTGTTCCACTCACAAGGAGAGGGAGGGAAAAATGGTTGTCTGTCTGCCTCCGTATGAGTCCTAATTTCTCATATCTTACCTTCATGCTCCCCACGCGCAATGTATGTTGGTCGCAGTAAACTCTTTCGGCAGTCAGCTTCAAATACCGGTTCTCTAAATTTTCTCAATATACTAAATCCAACGCTACATCAGCATCAACTAACATTTTTCTACATTTAGACCTAGCTGCTATTCATAACACCAACTAGAAATTTTGTCTAAATCGTCTTGTATCTTCCTACAGTCACTCAACTTACACGCCTTACCGTACACCACAGCTACAAACAACCGCAAATTGATGCCCACCCTGTCCGCCAATTCATTGATGTATATAGAGAACTTATCTTAGAAGAAAGATTAAGGAAGGGAAAACCTACGTTTCTAGCATTTGTAGACTTAGAGAAAGCTTTTGACAATGTTGATTGGAATACTCTCTTTCAAATTCTGAAGGTGGCAGGGGTAAAATACAGGGAGCGAAAGGCTATTTACAATTTGTACAGAAAGCAGATGGCAGTTATTAGAGTCGAGGGGTATGAAAGGGAAGCGGTGGTAGGGAAGGGAGTGAGACAGGGGTGCAGCCTATCCCCGATGTTATTCAATCTGTATATTGAGCAAGCAGTAAAGGAAAGAAAAGAAAAGTTCGGAGTAGGAATTAAAATCCATGGAGAAGAAATAAAAACTTTGAGGTTTGCCGATGTCATTGTAATTCTGTCAGAGACAGCAAAGGACTTGGAAGAGCAGTTGAACGGAACGGACAGTGTCTTGAAAGGAGGATATAAGATCAACATCAACAAAAGCAAAACGAGGATAATGGAATGTAGTCAAATTAAATCGGGTGATGCTGAGGGAATTAGATTAGGAAATGAGACACTTAAAGTAGTAAAGGAGTTTTGCTATTTGGGGAGCCAAATAACTGATGATGGTCGAAGCAGAGAGGATATAAAATGTAGACTGGCAATGGCAAGGAAAGCGTTTCTTAAGAAGAAAAATTTGTTAACATCTAGTATAGATTTAAATGTCAGGAAGTCGTTTCTGAAAGTATTTGTATGGAGTGTAGCCATGTATGGAAGTGAAACGTGGACGATAAATAGTTTAGACAAAAAGAGAATAGAAGTTTTCGAAATGTGGTGATACAGAAGAATGCTGAAGATGAGATGGGTAGATCATATTGAATAGATCGTATTGAATAGAACTGGGGAGAAGAGGAGCTTGTGGCACAACTTGACTAGAAGAAGGGATCGGTTGGTAGGGCATATTCTGAGGCATCAAGGGATCACAAATTTAGTATTGGAGGGCAGCGTGGAGGGTAAAAATCGTAGAGGGAGACCAAGAGATGAATACACTAAGGAGATTCAGAAGGATGTAGGTTGCAGTTGGTACTAGGAGATGATGAAGCTTGCACAGGATAGAGTAGCATGGAGAGCTGCATCAAACCAGTCTCAGGACTGAAGACCACAACAACAACAACATATAGAGAACGACAGCGGTGTTGTCATACTTCCCTGGGGCAGTCCTAAAGATACCCTTGTCTCTGATGAACACTGTCCGTCGAGGATAACCTACGGGTTCTGTTACTTTGGAAGTCTTCGAGCCATTCACATATCTTTGAACTTGTTCTGTATGCTCGTACCTTCGTTAGGAGCCTATAATGGACACCGTGTGCAACGCCTTCCGGAAATCTAGAAATATGGCATCTGCCTGTTGCCCTTCATCCATAGTTCGCAGCATATCATGTCGAAAACGGGCAAACTGAGTTTTGCAATGCTTTCTCAAGCCACGCTCATTCGTGGACATAACCTTCTCTGTCTCAAGAAAGTTTATTATATTCGAACTGAGAATCTGTTCAAGTGTTCTGCAGCAAATCGAAGTTAGGGGTGGCCGCTGTGGCCGAGCGGTTCTAGGCGCTTCAGTCTGGAAGCGCGCGACAACTAAGGTCGCAGCTTCGAATCCTGCCTCGGCCATGGATGTGTGTAATGTCCTTAGGTTAGTTAGGTTTAAGTAGTTCGAAATCTAGGGGACTGATGACCTCAGATGTCAAGTCCCATAGTACTCAGAGCCATTTGAACCATTCCGAAGTTATGGATATTGCTCTGTAATTTTGCGGGTCCGTTCTTATACCCTTCTTAAGTACTGGAGTCACCAGCGCTTTTTTCCATGATAAATGCAGGCTAGGTAAGGGACCCATGCTTTGCCAAAAACGAGGAGGTGGAGGAGGAGGAGAGTGGTGTTTAATGTCCCGTCGACAACGAGGTCATTAGAAACGGAGCGCAAGCTCGGGTGAGGGAAGAATGGGGAAGGAAATCGGCCGTGCCCTTTCAAAGGAACCATCCCGGCATTTACCTGAAGCGATTTAGGGAAATCACGGGAAACCTAAATCAGGATGGCCGGAGACGGGATTGAACCGTCGTCCTCCCGAATGTGAGTCCAATCTGCTAACCACTGCGCCACCTCGCTCGGTGCCAAAAACGACATAACAGGGCTCGTGCTCTTGGGGAACAATTTTGAACAAACTTCATTCACGTAAAAATGTTTATGTGAAGTCTGCAAAGTATTTCTTTGTCGAATCTTACAGTAACAGCAACCACACGAATACTCAACCGACGGTTCAAATGGCTCTGAGCACTATGGGTCTTAACTGCTGAGGTCATCAGTCCCCTAGAACTTACAACTGCTTAAACCTAACTAACCTAAGGACATCACACACATCCATGCCCGAGGGAGGATTCGAACCTGCGACAGTAGCTGTCGCTCGGTTCCAGACTGTAGCGCCTAGAACCGCTCGGCCACTCCGGCCGGCTCAACCGACGGTCTTTTCGGATTAAACCTCCAGGTTTTTAAATGTTTTCACTTTCTGTTGTCGCCGAGTGTCGCTAAAAACGTGGCTCACTTTCAATGTTTTCTCGTCCCCCCATCAACCGCTGAAACCACTAAGAAACATGAGTGCGTGAAACACGTCCATCACCAAAGCACTGTTTCAATAAAGAATGGCATATATATGTGTGGCCTCAGTTCTTCCTACATATGCATAAAAAAACTCAGTTCAGATTCACATCAAGTTCGAACTCTTAAGGGAATTGGTATCACGCTGGTAGTAATAAGGCTAATGAGCTAGGGCACTGCATCAGTAGCGTGTGGTATAAGTTGAGGATTTGGGTCTGACGGGAGGCGTGTTGTGGTAGTCCGTGCGGTTGTAGTGACCACTGTGTCCGGATTGGCGCAGTGTTCAAGGCGTCTGCCTGGTAAATAGGAAACCCGGATTTGAATCCCGGAACAGCACAAATTTCAAGTTGCCCCGTTGATACACACTACTGGCCATTAAAATTGCTACACCAAGAAGATATTCAGATGATGAACGGGTATTCATTGGACAAATATATAATACTAGAACTGACATGTGATAACAGTTTCACGCAATTTGGGTGCATAGATCCTGAGAAATTAGTGCCCAAAACACCAACCTCTGACTGTAATAACGGCCTTGATACGCCTGGGAATTGAGTCAAACAGAGCTTGGATGGCGTGTACAGGTACAGCTGCCCATTCAGCTCCAACACGATACCACAGTAGATCAAGGGTAGCGACTGGCGTATTGTGACGAGCCAGTTGCTCGCCCACCATTGACCAGACGTTTTAAATTGCTGAGAGATCTGGAGAGGCCAGGGCAGCAGTCGAACATTTTCTGTATCCACAAAGGCCCGTACAGGCCTGCAACATGCGGTCGTGCATTATCCTGCTGAAATGTAGGGTTTCGCAGGGATCGAATGAAGGGTAGAGCCACGGGTTGTAACACATCTGAAATGTAACATCCACTGTTCAAAGTGCCGTCAATGCGAACAAGAGGTGACCGAGACGTGTAACGACTGGCATCCCATACCATCACGCCGGGTGACACGCCAGTATGGTGATGACGAATACACGCTTCCAATGTCCGTTCACCGCGATGTCACCAAACACGGCTGCGACCATCATGATGCTGTAAACAGAACCTGGATTCATCCGAAAAATGACGTTTCGCCATTCGTGCACCCAGGTTGATCGCTGAGTACACCATCGCAGGCGCTCCTGTCTGTGATGCAGCGTCACGGGTAACCGCAGCCATGGTCTCCGAGCTGTAATCCATGCTGCTACAAACGTCGTGGAACTGTTCGTGCAGTAGTTGTTGTCTCGCAAACGTCCCCATCTGTTGACTCAGGGATCGAGACGTGGCTGCACGATCCGTTACAGCCATGCGGATAATATGCCTGTCATCTGGACTGTGATACGAGGCCGTTGGGATCCTGCACGGCGTTCCGTATTACCCTCCTGAACCCACCGATTCCATATTGTGCTAACAGTCATTGGATCTCGACCAACGCGAGCAGCAATGTCGCGATACGATAAACCGCAATTGCGATAGGCTACAATCCGACCTTTATCAAAGTCGGAAACGTGATGGTACGCATTTCTCCTCCTTACACGAGGCATCACACCAACGTTTCACCAGGCAACGGCGGTCAACTGCTGTTTGTGTATGAGAAATCGGTTGGAAACTTTCCTCATGTGAGCACGTTGTAGATGTCGCCATCAGCGCCAACCTTGTGTGAATGCTCTGAAAAGCTAATCACTTGCATATCACAGCATCTTCTTACTGTCGGTTAAATTTCGCGTCTGTAGCACGTCATCTTCGTGGTGTAGCAATTTTAATGGCCAGTAGTGTAAATTAGTGCCCACTGGCAGCTAATCCTTTAATTCTTTTGTGTCTTGAATAAAGAATGGACCTCTGCGACAGTATTTACAAGTTCCACTCTTAATTCCACATTCATGTGTTGCTCTTCCAACCATTTTCGACGGGCTGCGAATACGCGGTCTGACACAATAGGAGGCCAGCGTCCGACTGAGTGATCGGCGGGTGAACAAGCAGCGGAAATGGAGAGAGGGGATGTCACATGACTCGACCGTATATCGTTGAGCTTCGAAGGCAGTGGTGTTTGTTAAGTGGTGAGTCGTGTTATTTTTTAGCCAGACCTCGCACACACACAACTGTAGTGACGTGTTGATGGTTTCAGGAGGAAGAGGAGGAGGAGTACAGTGACGGAGAGGAGTTCGCGGACTTTGAGGAGGAGTGTCCGCCGCGCGGCCACACAGGGGGCAAGTGGCGGCCTAGCGCCTGGGCTGGGGGCGGCGCCGCGTCGCCCCTGCCGCCCCCGCCACCGCTGGAGCCGCCGCCCTCCTTCACCGGCGGCAAGTGGAGGCCGCAGCTGTCACCCCAGGAACACCGACCGGGCTCACCTCCCCATCACCAGCAAGAGGTAGGTATCGTAGCCAACTGTAATAAATCACGTTTCGTGGACGAAGATACACAGCGTCGTTAACATCATCCCACCGCACCGCCCCCTATCCACCCCCCACCTGAAACGAGAAAGACAAATATGCCAGGATGCGATACTTAAAAAAAAAAAATCCACCCCACAGGGTGGTTGAAAAGTCCAGAAGTACCCTCACAAAATCCGAACGGAGTAACAAGCAGTAAAACTACATCCCTTCTCGCGTCCGTAATTAAATATATTATTATTCTTTATTTTGATTGTTGCCGACTTACGTGGTAGGCCTTAATAAAAATGATATTTCATTTTGTTTTGATTTACGATTAAATGCTTTTGTGAAGCTTGAAACGTCCCCTCAGAAATATTATTGAATTACTGTGCTGATAAACCTCTTACATTATTTGATTTTCAAACAGCTGAGCAAAACTGAACGTACTCAGACATTTCGCTCTTTACCTATTCTGATCAACACTAAAATGACACACAATATTTTTTTAGCGCAACGCAATCTGACTTTCAATAATCCCTACAAAAGAATGGCCCAGACTAACATTAACCTATACCTTTCACAAATCACTTACCTCACAAAAATCTTCGTTACTCGAACTACTGCAATACATCGAGCGCCACTACTGCCAGCTAAATAAAAGATTCTAACTACTGAAGGCACTAACTACTGATAGGCATAGTTAGCGATTGAAAGATTTTGATAGAGAACAAACAATGTATTTACGTTAATAGTGTTCAAAAGTCATAATATATATAGCAGTTCATGACATCCATTCTTACAGATATCCTGTCTCTGATGGACACACATCCAGATCATCCGCTCTCGAAATTCTGCTATCTCTCTCCCCTCATCCACCACTGCTGGCGGCTCACCTCCAACTGCGCAACGCTACGCGCTGTTAACATCCAGCTGCCCAACACTACAATACCAAACAACAATGCAAACCAGCCACAGACTGCACACAGCACAGCCAGTGATTTTCATACAGAGCGCTACGTGGCGTTACCAATAAAAAAACCTAAACAGCCTACTTACAAGTTCTCCTTTTTAACAATATTAATCTTAAATTATTTGTTACGTTAATGAATGCTAGACTCGCTGATTCTAAAGATTTGAGCATACAAGTTGAACAATGGAATAAACTTTTCACATTAATTTCCTCGGCTAGTCAGTTCACTTTAAAGCAAAAATCTTTAGTTATTAATTACAATTGCGGCCCACACACACGCGAGAGTACTTTTTCTTACCTCCGTTAACCATTGTATTGTAGTCGGAGTCCTGGCTCTGGCTCTCGACTATAGTACTGAAAATAAGAACCTTAAAGCTATGTATTTTCTGCAACGTCCGGTGACTGTGGAGATAAATGTGTATTCTGTCAATAGCGGGCGAGTTTTTCGCTTCTGCTAAATTTTATAAGTTAATATCGCCATGTAATGGCGTCGTTGGCTACATCGGCCGCTGCGATTGTTGAACTGTAAATTACTCGAATGCAGGTTAATTCAAGGAAGGCGGACATGAAATCGGGATCACCTCTTACAAATTAAAAGTGAACAATAATATTAAATCAATATATTATCTTCTTAATTAGTACAAATATGCTTACATTTGCCAGCACTTGCAAGATGTCCGTCTACACGCAACCAAGACAAGAGAAGAAGTGAAGACGACTAAAAAATTAACAAAAGAGCGTATCTTGTCGTCTCTTTAGATCATTTTGTTACATTTCTTTGCTCTCAAAACTTACAAAGAGAAATTATTACAATATGGAGAAAAATTTATGTTCGCCTGAGCGGCTAGTGTCCACTTATTATTCAAATTTTAAATGTCTCTTCTTTATAAATACTGTCTTTTATTATTATTATTTCGCTGGGGACGCTATACCCTACACATAAGGAAGCGAAAGGGGAAAAATCTAATAGGCTATGTC
This sequence comes from Schistocerca americana, assembly GCF_021461395.2. NCBI lineage: Eukaryota > Metazoa > Arthropoda > Insecta > Orthoptera > Acrididae > Schistocerca > Schistocerca americana. The sequence goes on along the minus strand of NC_060119.1, from coordinate 239,156,948 downwards.
ACCAATATGGCGGCCATCTTGAAAGCCAACGTCTTGGAGTCAACTCAAAATTTCCAGTGGGAATGTGGTCATATCAGACACAGAGAATTTTACCAAAAAAACGATGACGTTGTTGTTTTGAACATAGCTTTATTCGTTGTCGAGTTATGACTAATTACGTGTGGCAGCCGTGATACGGTCGGCAGCGTGAGTATTACGTTCCGCAATGGCATTAAGCCGAAGTTACACACTCCCGAGAGAACACCAACAATCACATGAACGGTTCGATATGCTGTCCATTATGGCAAAGTGTTAATGCCATTCTCCGAACCCAGTGCTAATGAATTTTGAGCACCATATCATGCTGAATTTGCCCGCACCCGTCAACGGTGAGCTGCTTAAGGTGAACCAGACCCCGTACTTTCACGGTACAAAACCAGAGCTTTGACGAGACCCCACAGATATAAATCGAAAGGAGTTAAATCTGGTGATCATGATGGGCACTCCATTGCATCCCAACGACCAATCCATTTCTGGAGAATCTGAACATCCAGGTACGCCCGCATACAGCGTCCACATTGCGGCAGGGCTCCATCGTGTTAGAAGAACTCCAGAGATGTCCCGTCCTCCATTAACAGCGAAGGAAACACTTCGTCATCCAACAACCTCAGATAACCGTAGGCTGTTGGGTCGCGGCTGACTTGCCAGCGGACCTGCCATCTCTTTTAGGCAACACTCGGACGAATGTGGCTAAGGTTTTAAAGTTCTGTGCCCTGTCAAATGTTTTTACAAAGATTGTAGGGGGAGGATTTTAATTTGCTCACTGTGTGACAAGCTCGTCCATATTTTATGTAAGTGGCCAGCCAATAACAATATCCTGTGACATTCTTGTTGCTATGTTTCCCCTTTCCTTAGGTTTTACTTTTTTAGGTAGCATTTTCCTTCTTTTCCTGCTTTGTTTGAGTGTGTGCTTTAGTTTTCGTAGGTCTGTCCACATTCGTTCCTTTTAATGTGTCAGGGCGCTGATGACCTCGATGTTGAGCGCCCATAAGCCCCAACACACCACACCACTGAACCCCCAATGAAAGAACTATCGCACCACTTGGGTACCCCATACACCACACCATACCATCACCTTTTGCTAGCCGAAAGTTTTAGATGCATCAATCCGGATTTGTATCTGATCAGTGATCAGTACATGTGATTCTACTTGTTCACCTCACCATTGATAAAGAAATTGTTTTCATCGCTGAACAGTGCTTGATAGAGAAAACGAGGGTTTATCTGCAGTTGCTGCGGCACCCATTCTGCTAATTGTACCCGACGGTCTTGTTCATCCTCGTGGAGGTGTTGGATGAGTTGAATTTTGTACGGGTGCTATTATTAGTGCGGTAAAATTCGCAGAATTGAGATTCGGCTTATCCCACATTTTTGCGTTAGGCGACGAATGCTTCTTTTTGGATTCTTGCTAAATGATGCCAGCACACTCACTGTTGTTACTTCTACATCTACATCCATACTCCGCAAGCCACCTGACGGTGTGTGGCGGAGGGTACTTTGAGTACCGCTATCGGTTCTCCCTGCAATTCCAATCTCGTATTGTTCGTGGAAAGAAGGATTGTCGGTATGCCTCTGTGTGGACTCTAATCTCTCTGATTTTATCCTCATGGTCTCATCGCGAGATATACGTAGGAGGGAACAATATACTGCTTGACTCCTTGGTGAAGGTATGTTCTCGAAAACTTCAACAAAAGGCCATACCGAGCTACTTAGCGTCTCTCCTGCAGAGTCTTCCACTGGAGTTTACCTATCATCACCGTAACGCTTTCGCGATTACTAAATGATCCTGTAACAAAGCGCGCTGCTCTCCGTTGGATCCTCTCTATCTCTTCTATCAACACTATCTGGTACGGATCCCACACTGGTGAGCAATTTTCAAGCAGTGGGCGAACAAGTGTACTGTTTACATACTTCCTTTGTTTATCGGTGGTGGATTTTGGTTTTCCAGCTTTCGGTTTATTTTCGATGGAACTTGTTCCCCGAATTTGGTGAAAAGCTTGGCAACTACACTGTGACAAATGGGTTGTCTGGTCGGGTGGTGGCTGTTGAAATCCTCAGAAAAGACCCGTGTGCTTTGTTCTCCAGACATCACAATGATTTCGATGCTTTCTTCTTGTATTAATGAAATTTTCGTAAGCTGTAAATTTGGAAACAACGGTTAAAGGGTGAGAATGAGTAAATATTACGTAACATTTAAACACATCCAACAAAACTGCATTTGATGCCTTTTTGGTACGTAACACTCACGCTGCCGAGTACATCACTACTGTCAACCATAATTAGTTATAACTCTAGAATGAATAGACTATGTTCAAAATAACAACGCCATCGTTATGGTGATGAAATTCTCTATCTGTCTGATATGTCACACAGCCAGCTTCCACATAGGAGATTTTGACTTGAATCCAAGCTGGCGACTGTCAAGCCAACAACCATGTTGGTGAAATTACCTGTAAGGATATCCCCCACTCCTTTCCTCATGTGTACGGTCTGCTACTGATTTAATGAGTGTTTCCGAGCGTTAGAATCACCCTGTACAGCGTTACCATTGGTAGTATGAATGAGAATGATGACACTATAGCAAATATATTTAGTGATGTGGAAGATGTGACTGCGAGTGATGCGTTAGAAAATGTGTATGCGGTGCCAGGATCACAGCACCATAACAGTCAGAACCTACAGTACCACATAAGCCACGTGCGTGCACAACATCAGTTGCACCTTAGCGACTGTGAAAGGGAGCTAAGCGTCAGAGGAAAGGGCGTAACACATGAAATATAATACAGTCCTGCAAGCAGTCCCGTTGCTTTTCTCAGAATGGCTTCTAAAATAGCAGAGGTAGAACGGGAGTGTGCTCTGATGAAATTCCAATCTGTATTCAGAGAGTGTCAGGAGGTATAGATAATATTCAAGAGTATGACAGGAACGATCATACAAAGCAAAAAGTGTAGTAAATATGGGCTCTAAAACGCATACCTTCAGAGCTATGAGCACTTGTTCTTTTTCGCTACTGCGAAACAAACTTCTTTTAGTGAATAGGTGGTCATAGTTCTTAAGCTATGGATTTTAGAGACGATCTTTACTGGGCCATTTTTTTTTGTTTTGGTACATACTACCTCGCCCAAAACAATGAAAAATTGGAAATTTGTGGTAAGGGCTATGGGACCAAACTGCGGAGGTAATTGGTCCCTAGGCTTACGCACTACTTAATCTAACTTAAACTAACGCTAAGGACAACACACACAACCATGCCCGAGGGAGGACTCGAACCTCCGACGTGGGTAGCCACGCGAACCGTGACGAGACGCCCTAGACCGCGCGGTTACCCCGCGCGGCCCAAAACATGGGAAGCAAAGATCTTGTAATAAAGAGATTTGTTTCACAGTATAGAAAGTGAGGTACTCATATCTCATAAGGTATGCATTTTACAACTCATGTTTACTAGATTCCTTTCTTGGAATGATCGTTCCTGTTATATCCGTGAGTATTGACCATTACTAATAGACAACAGGCGCATTCGTTCTAATGTTTCGTCAGGTATTTGCAATTTTGTTCTTGCAATGTGTAGCTGGAGTCAGCACAAACAAATACCGGTTATCATATCTTTCATAAGACGCCCCGTGTCTACAGCAAGTGGCGGCTTGTTCCCTGTTAACAACAAAATTATTCTTAAAATGCTATGCTGAAAGTGGAATTTTATATGCCGATTCGAGAGATCGGTCCCAAATTAGTGTAGTGCGATATCCGTTTCATCGATGTATATTAACTGCGTCAGTAAAAGAGGAAGAACTACTGCTACTCCAGCAATAACGACGCAGCGTCGCTGCATGGTGGTAGCAGGCAGCGCGGGCCGCTTACCGTCGACACTGGGTTCAAATGGCTCTGAGCACTATGGGACTTAACATCTATGGTCATCAGTCCCCTAGAACTTAGAACTACTTAAACCTAACTAACCTAAGGACAGCACACAACACCCAGCCATCACGAGGCAGAGAAAATCCCTGACCCCGCCGGGAATCGAACCCGGGAACCCGGGCGTGGGAAGCGAGAACGCTACCGCACGACCACGAGATGCGGGCTCGACACTGGGTGTCGTATGCAAGATGTGATCGGCCGTATTTATTTGGGCGACTCCGGCTACGCATTGCAAAGAATAAATTACATATCTACATCTACATCTACATCCATACTCCGCAAGCCACCTGACGGTGTGTGGCGGAAGGTACCTTGAGTACCGCTATCGGTTCTCGCTTCTATTCCAGTCTCGTATTGTTCGTGGAAAGAAGGATTGTCGGTATGCTCCTCTATGGGCTCTAATCTCTCTGATTTTATCCTCATGGTCTCTTAGCGAGATATACGTAGGAGGGAGCAATATACTGCTTGACTCTTCGGTGAAGGTATGTTCTCGAAACTTTAACAAAAGCCCGTACCGAGCTACTGAGCGTCTCTCCTACAGAGTCTTCCACTGGAGTTTATCTATCATCTCCGTAACGCTTTCGCGATTACTAAATGATCCTGTAACGAAGCGCGCTGCTCTCCGTTGGATCTTCTCTATCTCTTCTATCAACCCTATCTGGTACGGATCCCACACTGCTGAGCGTTATTCAAGCAGTGGACGTACAAGCGTACTGTAACCTACTTCCTTTGTTTTCGGATTGCATTTCCTTAGGATTCTTCCAATGAATCACAGTGCGGCATCTGCTTTACCAACGATCAACTTTATATGATCATTCCATTTTAATCACTCCTAATGCGTACTCCCAGATAATTTATGGAATTAACTGCTTCGCCGGCCGCCGTGGTCTCGTGGTTTTAGGCGCGCAGTCCGGAACCGCGGGGCTGCTACGGTCGCAGGTTCGAATCCTGCCTCGGGTATGGATGTGTGTGATGTCCTTAGGTTAGTTAGGTTTAATTAGTTCTAAGTTCTAGGGGACTTATGACCACAGCAGTTGAGTCCCATAGTGCTCAGAGCCAATTAACTGCTTCCAGTTGCTGACCTGCTATTTTGTAGCTAAATGATAAGGGATCTGTCTTTCTATGTATTCGCAGCACATTACACTTGTCTACATTGAGATTCAATTGCCATTCCCTGCACCATGCGTCAATTCGCTGCAGATCCTCCTGCATTTCAGTACAATTTTCCTTTGTTACAACCTCTCGATACACCACAGCATCATCTGCAAAAAGCCTCAGTGAACTTCCGATGTCATCCACCAGGTCATTTATGTATATTGTGAATAGCAACGGCCCTATGACACTCCCTTGCGGCACACCTGAAATCACTCTTACTTCGGAAGACTTCTCTCCATTGAGAATGACATGCTGCGTTCTGATATCAAGGAACTCTTCAAGCCAATCACACAATTGGTCTGATAGTCCATATGCTCTTACTTTTTTCATAAACGACTGTGGGGAACCGTATCGAACGCCTTGCGGAAGTCAAGAAACACGGCATCTACCTGTGAACCCGTGTCTATGGCCCTCTGAGTCTCGTGGACAAATAGCGCGAGCTGGGTTTCACACGACCGTCGTTTTCGAAACCCATGCCGAAACACCAGAGAAAATGCGCCTCACAACTTTCAGGAGGGAGATCCTGCACATACTCGTATACTTTAACAACCGTCTACTCAAGTGGTGGATTGGAAGGGCGTCAACGACAAGGTCGGGTGGAACCCTATCGGGGTAGTGTGTACCACAGACCAGCCGACCTCTTCAGTACTACGGGCTAGAAGGATACATTAGCTGGGGGTGAGACCTGAGCTACATCGCGCGTATGCACTAAGGAAAATATGGCCGGGGTGGTTTTCCATCCCACCTTGTGGGCAGAGGCTTAAGAACAAGCTTTATAATGTTCGTTACTGTTCAGTTTTATGCATCTAGTATTTACCAGTGACACCCCCACCTATGTTATTTTAAAGACAAGAACTCCTCTGATGCTCTAGTTCTATTGCCTAAACAGGAAAATTGTAGCAAGGGACAACCCTTTTTCATTTCATTGTTTTGTGTGATGCGTCAGCGAAAAAAAGTTTCGAAAAGGTTTGAAATGAAGTGTAAAGTTTGTTGGAAGTCGCTAAGCGCTCTCATTCTGAAATACTTGATGAATATAGTCTGGGTAATTTGCACGCGTTTAGTTACTCTGCCTCAAGACATAAGCACTGTTTCTAACTTAAATATTTGATTTATTGCGTTAAACGTTTGACGTAAGTTTATACCTCTAAATGAGCAAATTTTAACAACTTAAATTGTTAAATTTCGTCAGTAATTATATGAAACAAAGTATATAAAATCCAATTTTTATTGCCTCTGAAGGCAGTTAGATATGCAACCAAAATCTGAAACGAGGTGTTTTTAGCCGTTTGGTAAGATATATTCTTCTTTTTAAAATTTCATTCTCTTTATATTCAGGCAATACTGTATATATATTCCCGCAATTAATATTGCCAATAATAATAATTAATATGGCTACTAACAACATTTTCACTATTACTTTATTATTATTATTATTGTTATTATTATTAGTACTATGCTGAAACACAACTTTCTAGTCAGTTGCAGTATGTTAAAGAGAGTTATAAACACGACATATTATATACAGGGTGTTACAAAAAGGTACGGCCAAACTTTCAGGAAACATTCCTCACACACAAATAAAGAAAAGATGTTATGTGGACATGTGTTCGGAAACGCTTAATTTCCATGTTAGAGCTCATTTTAGTTTCGTCCACCTACGCTCAATGGAGCACGTTATCATGATTTCATACGGGATACTCTACCTGTGCTGCTAGAACATGTGCCTTTACAAGTACGACACAACATGTGGTTCATGCACGATGGAGCTCCTGCACATGTCAGTCGAAGTGTTCGTATGCTTCTCAACAACAGATTCGGTGACCCATGGATTGGTAGAGGCGGACCAATTCCATGGCCTCCACGCTCTCTTGACTTCCACCCTCTTGACTTTCATTTATGGGGGCATTTGAAAGCTCTTGTCTACGCAACCCCGGTACCAAATGTAGAGACTCTTCGTGCTCGTATTGTGGACGGCTGTGATACAATTCGCCATTCTCCAGGGCTGCATCGGCGCATCAGGGATGCCATGCGACGGAGGGTGGATGCATGTATCTTCGCTAACGGAGGACACTTTGAACATTTCCTGTAACAAAGTGTTTGAAGTCACGCTGGTACGTTCTGTTGCTGTGTGTTTCCATTCCATGATTAATGTGATTTGAAGAGAAGTAATAAAATGAGCTCTAACATGGAAAGTAAGCGTTTCCGGACACATGTCCACATAACATATTTTCTTTCTTTGTGTGTGAGGAATGTTTCCTGAAAGTTTGGCTGTACCTTTTAGTAACACCCTGTATACGTAGACAATAGCACGGAGGAAGTAAATAAAATCTCCACCATGCGAAAGCTTGAGCGGGGAGGAGAAGAGCCATTCAGCAGTCCGAGCATGTAAACAAATACACAATTGGACAAGTTGGAGAGGAAGGTCTGAGGCTCTCTGTTTCAGGAATCTTTACAGAACTAATATCACCTGATGTAGTGCATTAAAGCACTATCTATAGGGGGCTGGGAAGATGACAAATTAGGACAGCATTCTTCCCATACACGAGACTCATTAAAATGTTGTCTTCACCCATGTGGTAAGAGAGGAATGGTGACTACTGAGCTGAGCCGGCCGCTGTGGTCGAGCGGTTCTTGGCGCTTCAGTCCGGAACTGCGCTGCTGCTACGGTTGCAGGTTTGAATCTTGCGTCGGGCATGGATGTGTGTGATGTGCTTAGGTTAGTAAGGTTTAAGTAGTTCTAAGTCTAGGGGACTGATGACCTCAGATATTAAGTCCCATAGTGCTCAGAGCCATTTGAACCATTTTGTACTGAGATGATGTGTATGTCTCCTCGACCCAGTTACCAGACGTAATCATCCCATGAATGACAAACAGACCACCTCTGTGTCCATTAGATTTTGTTAAAAAGAGTTGGCAGCCACAATTTGCCCCACATACCGTGGTATAACTAGGTTACGGCCGCCGGGGCGCCTAGCCTCTGTGCCTTTTCCGGGGGACTTCAATGTGTGATAGTCCTTAGATTGCAGGTTATTTGTAAACTTCACAGTATATATTTTTTAAAAAATCCCCACCATCAGCTCTTCTCACGGCATAGCTTAATGAAGGTTGCAGCTCCCTCGCTCGCCTTCATGCAAGCAAACTCTGGCTGAGTGCGATCCAAAAGGTATGTGCTCCTTCCACGTGGCTAAGGAAACAAGAAGGCTGGATACGTCAAAAGACAGTGCAAAGTAGTAGTGAGTAGAGGAAACATATGGCATCTGCGCTCTCTGAAACTTCAGAAGTGGGTTCATCTTGGTGAGTGCTGCATGTCCGTACAAGCCCAGCACGCAGCTATGTCATTAGGCGAGGCGCTACCGGTCATCTTGGCGAACTACCACCAAGCTATCCGATGTTTCTTCGCCCTGTCTCTCGCGCACTGCAGTCGACTCAGCACCATTAGGGCCGGTCTCACACCTGCTGTCCTTAGGTTGATGGTGGGATTATGTTATCTTTGTTGAGTTCTTCAACACTTGTGTATGTGGGACATAAAAAAAAAGAAGTCGAGATGGAGGTTTGCAAACGAAACCTTTAACTTTATTTCAAAAGTATTGCCAGACCTGTTGTGGTATCTGTCCCACTGCGACACAAGGCGGTGAGTGGCGGTCTTCTAAAATTCCTGGAGCTGCACTGTGAACCAGTTCTGAACGTACTACTTGGCGTCCTCGTCTGAGCGCATTTGCCTCTCAGAGCCTTCTTTAGCTAATCAAAAATGGCATAATTGCAGGAGGACAGATCCGAACAAAGTGAAGGGCGGAGCACGATGAGTCAACTATCTTTGCAGCAGTTCTCTTCAGGCAGTTTCAGTCGCTCTGAAGAGAACAGCTCCAAAGAAGGCCGAAGCATCGGTTTTAATGGTGGTTGTACGAGGAGTGTTCAATAAGCAATGCAACAAATTTGTTTGTGAAAGAAAGTTGGTTTTATTCAGGATTCCGACATCACCAACACTCGTTTAGTTAGAAAACCCTTTTCTTTGAAGACAACCTCCATTCAGTGCAACGGCCTTATGCCATCTTCCTGGGAGGGCCTGTAGGGTACCACTCCATTGATAGATATCAGACCCAGAGTCTTGCTGCATCAGTAACTTTCCCATCATCCACGCATGCAATTCTGGACAGGTGGCCCTTCGTTGCTCTTTGTGGTCTTCTGTTAGACGGCGAGGAACCCACCGAGGATATACTTTTGACTATTCCAACTGCTGGTGGAACGTGGCAGCAGTACCAACATGTAGTGCCTCCACCTATTGGAAGTTCATGAAGCTACACTACATGATCAAAAGTATCCGGACACCTGCCTGAAAATGACTTACAAGTTCGTGGCGTCATCCTTCGGTAATGCTGGAATTCAGTATGGTGTTGGCCCACCCTTAGCCTTGATGATAGCTTCCATTTACGCAGGCATACATTCAGTCAGGCGCTGGAAGTTTCCTTGGGGAATGGCAGCCCATTCGTAACGGAATGCTGCACTGAGGAGAGGTATCGATGTCGGCCTGTACACTTTTGTACTGTACGTGTTCCTTCATGTTTCCACTTCACTATCACATCGGAAACAGTGGAACTAGGGATGTTTAAGAGTGTAGAAATCTCGTGTACAGACGTATGACGCAAGTGACACCCAATCACCTGTCCATGTTCGAAGTCCATGAGTTCCACAGAGCGCCCCATTCTGCTATCTCACGATGTTTAATAACTACTACTGAGGTCGCTGATATGGAGTACCTGACAGTAGGGGCAGCACAATGCACCTGTTTTGGGGTGTCCGAATACTTTTGATCACATAGTGTATAGTGACTGAAGCGGGAATGTTGCACCATGTCACACAATAAATTCTGCCTTTTTCAACCGAAATTGGCTGAGAAAACAAAATATGTTGTATTACTTGTTGAACGCCCCTCGTGGTTTCAAAACGACACGGTCTAATTTCCAAATAAATTTTATTCAAATTGACACTGGCTGTGGAATCCTTTACATTGTCGGTTGTACTTTTACACGTCAACGTCGTCTGCAGGCTTCCGGTGGCAGCAGCGCCAGCGGTCGTTGGCCGGAGACCGAGCAACCCAAAGAGCAGCAGCAGCAGCAGGCGAGGAGCCGCCAGGAGCCGGAAGATGACGACGAAGAGGAAGAGGGCGGGGGCGGTGGCCCGCCGCCGGGGCACACGAGCGGCAAGTGGGTGCCCGGAGGCCGCGCGGTGCGCAAGCAGGGCAGCACTGTGCAGTACTGGTGCGGCGCCTGCTGCCGGCGGCTCAGCTCGCGCGCGCTCTACCAGCGCCACCTGCAGTCCGAGCTGCACTTCAAGCGCACCCTGCTCGAGCGACAGCTGGAGAGCAGCCGCCCGCCGCAGCTGCAGCCGCAGCAGAGGCCGCGCGCCAAGCGGGTCGTGCGCCGCACCGCCGCTTACATCAACAGCCACCTCTGGGCGCCCAGCAAGCGCCGCCGCCTACAGGTACACACCGTGCTGCAACAGTTCTAATCTTTCTTCCCCTCAGCACGCAAGCAAGTGCCGACACTTCCATTCCTGGTCTGGAGAGACATGATGGCAGCAAATATTGTGTGCAGGAAGAGGCAGACCGCCAGGCGGCGTCGCAAGCCGTGGCCCCCTCGAGCCCTCCGCCGCCTGCCACCACCACCGCCAAGCAGAGGCCAGCAGCAGCTCAGGAGCCGCGGCCGCAGCAACACCAGCGCCAGCGACAGAAGCGGCTGGCGCAGTGCGAGGCGTGCCGCGCGCGGCTGCAGCGCCACCAGTGGGGCCAGCACCTGCTGTCGCACTACCACTGGCAGCGCGGGGCCGCCGCCGCGCCGCAGCTCCACCGCCAGCTCGTGCTGCGCCACATGCCCGCCATCGCCAGGCTGGCGCCCTTCCGCTGCCAGCCCTGCCACTTCTACTTCAACACTTCCCACGATCTCGAGCAGCACGTCCGCTCCCGCGAGCACCGCCAGCGCGACACAGAGGTAAGTCGCTGCAACTGTCGCTTCTAGGTTTGTGGTGTGTAGTGGTTCTTTATTGTACTGAATGACTGACAAGGAACCCCTTGAGTGCAGGGTCTCAATTTAGTCTTTAGTAAGGCTCTTTCGAAGTGTTGTGTTCACAATTATGACATGAAAAATATTAGCTGCTAATGACTCACCATGTCCATCAGGAAGACAACAGGAAATGAGTGTCCAGGAGGTGCAGAGATCAACCTTCTATGGGATGTATGTATTGCACTACACTAAATGGACATCATCAACATTCAAGAAATGTTCAAAACAAACCTTTAACTTGCACCATGAACACTGAATGAAAAATGGCACGCCACAGTGAGCAACAGATTTGCACCATCAAGATCGAAGGCAAACTCCTTGGGAGTTACAAACCATGTGGGACGTTCAGTTGGATGTCCACTCCTAAAGAATCCATATACAGACATCAAAAAAGTTTTGCATCACCTCAGATCTGAGAGTTCAGGAACCTGCACAGAAAATTGGAATAGAGATCAACATAAACATCATTTCCGCCCTTTTTATCGCTAATGAAAACCACTCATTGCATGGTGTACCACCATACAGGGACACCTTCAGAGGTGGTGGTCCAGACTGCTGTACACACTGGGGCCGGCCGCGGTGGCCGAGCGGTTCTAGGCGCTACAGTCTGGAGCCGAGCGACTGCTACGGTCGCAGGTTCGAATCCTGTCTCCGGCATGGATGTGTGTGATGTCCTTAGATTAGTTAGGTTTAATTCCTTCCAAGTTCTAGGCGACTGATGACCTCTGAAGTTAAGTCGCATAGTGCTCAGAGCCATTGGAACTGTTTTTTGTACACTCTGGTACCTCTAAATACCCTGTAGCATATCCTCTTGCACTGATGCATGCCTGTATTCGTCGTGGCATACCATCCACAAGTTCATCAAGGCACAGTTGGTCCATATTGTCCCACTCCCCAAGGGCGATTCGGCGTAGATCTCTCAGAGTGGTTGGTGGGTCACATTGTCCATAAACAGCCCTTTTCAATCTATTCCAGGCATGATCGATAGGTTTCATGTCTGGAGAACATGCTGGCCACTCTAATCAAGCGCTGTCGTTATCCTCAAGGAAGTCATTCACAAGATGTGCAAGATGGGGGCGTGAATTGTCGTCCATGAAGAATGCCTGGCCAGTATGCTGCCGATATCGTTGCACTATCGGTCGGAGGATGGCATTCACGTATCGTACAGCCATTACGGCGCCTTCTATGACCACCAGCGGCATAGGTTGGCCCCACATAATGCCACCCCATCAGAGAACCTCCACCTTGCTGCACTCACTGGACAGTGTGTCTAAGGCGTTCAGCCTGACCGGGTTGCCTCCAAACACGTCTCCGACGATTATCTGGTTGAAGGGATATGCGACACTCATCGGTGAATAGAACATGATGCCAATCCTGAACGGTCCATTTGGCATGTTGTTGGGCCAATCTGTTCCGCGCTGCATGTGCCGTGGTTGCATAGGTGGAACTCGCGATGGATGTCAGGAGTGAAGTTGCTCATCATGCAGCCTATTGCACACAGTTTGAGTCGTAACACGACGTCCTGTGGCTGCACGAAAAGAATTATTCAACATAGTGGGGTTGTTGTCAGGATTCCTCCGAGCCATATTTCGTAGGTAGCGGTCATCCACTGCAATAGTAGTCCTTGGGCGGCCTGAGCGAGGCTTGTCAATCACAGCTCCTCTCTCTGTATCTCCTCTATGTCTGAACATCATTTTGCTTCACTCCGAGATGCCTGGACACTACCCTTGTTGAGAGCCCTTCCTGGCACAAAGTATCAATGCGGACACGATCGAACCGCGGTTTGACGGTCTAGGCTAGGGTGACCAAACATCCTGGAAAACCGGGATTGTCCTGGTTTTCGTTCCTGTGTTCCGGTGTCCCGAAAATTTGTTTCGGGACGCTCAAAAGTCCCGGAATTCAGTTTTTAAATACATTTCCTGAAACTTTCTCACATTTTTGGGATTTCACTATATTAAAGGAAATACAACACAAGAAATTGATATATTTTAGCTTATTTGTCTCCTCCATTGTCCCATACTAGTAATCACAGTATCAGTATTGATACACTCAGGCAATAATTTACTTTGAGCGGTACTTTGGCCAACAAGTAGTAAGTTGTATTATTGTAACAGAGCTATGAAACCGTCCGATTGTCGCGCCACTTACTCACACACTCATTGTCAGAACCGTGTAGTAGTTGATGTTTTGTCAGACAAACTGCAATAGTTTTTTCTAATATTAGTGGTATTATTGCTGCAGCACTGTGAAATGCAATGCCGAAACATGCCTGCAAGTTCAGTGACTATTATTCCAAGGAATGGAATTTCATTAAGAAAGGTCGTTTTGATTATGAAGCAGTGTTTTCCATATGTAACTGTTTTATTAGTATAAGTCATGGTGGACGTTCCGACATAGTTGATCACATCAGGTCAAAGAAACCCATTAACAGATACAGTGCACCGAGCTGCAGTAAAACTCTACAAAACTATTTTGTGAAACATCAATCAAGTGAAGAGACGGAAGTTCGAGCAGCCGAGCTTACACTAGCCTACCACACGGTAAAACATCACCAAACTTATATATCTAGTGATTGTGCTAATAAGCTTAACAACATTATGTTTGATGATTCTTCCATTGCAAAAAAGTTTAGTTCAGCAAGAACTAAAGTGTCAGCCTTAGTGAAAGGAGTTATTGCTCCCCAGACTGTAAAGGAAAGCCTTGAATACATCAAAAAGTCTTCTTTCTACGGGATATCCACTGATGCCAGCAATCATAAGGTCACTAAAATATTTCCGTTTGTTGTTCAGTTTTTCGATATTAATCAGGGAATTCAGAACGAAATTTTGAAGGTGAACACAAACTCTGGTGGTTTAAAAAGACAAGGCAAATGCAACGTATTTACCAAATTAAAGGCAACATTTCATGAAAACATTGAAGGCATAGGGTGCCCTGCATATGTTTTACACAATAGCGTTCAGACATCTGCTGACAGTTTAAGCTGTGATGTTGAAACTGTCGTCATGAAGGTATACTCACACTTTTACATATATACTGTTAGAACAGAGAGGCTAAAGGAGTTCTGTGATTATGTGGGAGCTGAATATATGAATGTAATGTCACTCGAAAACTCGCTGGTTATCACTGTTTCCAGCAGTTGAAAGAGTAATCCGCCTGTTTGAACAGTTAAAAGATTTTTTCCTAAATGAAGACAAAGCCCCCAAAATATTGGTTCAGTTTTTCAGTAACCCTTTAAGTGAAGCCTACTCATGGTTTATTCACAGTCAGCTTAGCACTTTGCAGCATGGGATAAAGGAAATTGAGGGAAGCACGAAAAGTGTAATAGAGGTAAATGATGTTTTGAAAAATACTCTGGAAACTGTTACTAAGAGGAGAGAACAGCAGTTCATTTCTCTTAATGTTAAATCTGTCCTTAAAAGAGCAGAAGTATCAAAAGCAGCGGAAAGGAGTTTTAGAGAAGTAGTTAACAAGTTTTATGACACTTGTGTAGAATATCTCAGCAAGTGGAGCGCCTCATATTTACCCTCATCGCCGGTGTTTGATTGGATGTTACTGAAGAGAGTGCCAAAATGGGAAAGTGTTGAAGAGACAGTTTCTTATTTGAAGAGTAAGGAGATTGAAATGGATGATTCCATTCTCTTTGATCAGTTCGGCATACTGACAAATTTTGTTGAAGAAAGTCTTCACAAGTGGAATGATGAAAAAAAAACACCATTGGAATGTCATGAGAAGTGGGTGAGTTTTTTTAGAAGCTGTGACTGTCTTCATCATTACTCTGAGCTGCTTATAATTGCAAGGTATTTATTTGCAATCCCAGCCCATAATGCCTATGTGGAAAGAATATTTTCGTTCATGAATATCCAGTGGACTGATGAAAGAAACAGAATGGAGGTGGACTATCTTGAAGCAATCCTGCAGATCCTGTACAACTAAAAAATGGATTGTGCCGAGTGTTATCACTGTGTCTCAAAGAACAACGACATGATCAAGAAGGCTGGAGGCAGTGAAAAATACCCTTTTCCAAAATGTATCAACAAAACATGAATATTTAAAATTGAGAAACCTGGGTACATGTGGAATGAGGTGTCCATTGGCACCCGGGTGAATGTGTCCCGGTTTTAACCGAACATAATTTGGTCACCATAGTCTAGGCATAGTTGTTCTGAAGACAACACGAGCCGTGTACCTCCTTCCTGGTGGAGTGATTGGAACTGATCGGCTGTCGGACCCCCTGCATCTATTAGGCGTTGCTCATGCATGGTTGTCTTCGTCTTTAGGCGGGTTTAGTAACATATCTGAGCAGTCAAAGCGACTGTGTCTGTGATACAGTATCCACAGTCAACGTCTACCTTCAGGAGTTCTGGGAACTGGAGTGATGGAAAACTTTTTTTGATGTGTGTTGAATCATATTGGTGTAACAGAGTGATGAGAAATGATGGAATGTACTGGCATGCAACCGAACGCAAAACAGACTGCATGGATCTTATCGTGAAACTGGCTATACTTTAAGGTGTAGCTGTAAATAGTCCGAAAATATGTTTAATGGGCATGGAAAAACAAACATCCAGACGCTGAATCTGTCCTAGGGATAGTTTGCTCTAAAGGAATGTAATGTTTATATGTACCCCAGGAATCAAGCAAACGGAAGTTATTTTGACCGGCTATTGACCAAAAGCAGTGCTCATACCATAATTGTAGTTTTCTTACTCCTTTTTTCCCACTCATGCTTGCTGTGACGTAAGTATTCCGTACTGTGCTTGCAAGATCACGCACATGATAAAGAATGGTAGGGGACAGGGCACCATCATTTTCTCACTGCACAATAAATAACTTTCCAGTCAATTTACCATCCAGATTAACAGACGTAATTGTATACAAAGGCATTAAGGCATTGATGTTAGTTGACCTCGATACAACTCTCTGTACCTCTGATGCCCAGAGTTCATTTTGTATGCGTTTCTGTGCATTTCCTGTTCAAATCCCGATTGGTCGGAGCAGAAACCATACTCCTTAGTGAACGATGGGATAAGTTTTTTATCTCATGTACAAATTTTTGTGCCGATTCTGCAGTTTGCTGTCCATCGTCAAATCGACGCTTTGCTTGGAACTTCGTCGTCCTACGTCTTCCAATTCTGTAGCACTATTTGAAGTTATGCAACTATCCACTGGTTCCACAGAAGTCACTGTAATCTACCTTGCACAGTTTGATGTGCATAACGTAGCAGGCCAGTCATGCACATCCTACAAATTGTATCCAGCATCCTCAAACGCGCAAACTCCAGTTTTTGTAGTAAGTGCGCCTTGTCATCCCTTGAATATCCGTAGGCTTCCTTATGCACTACGTGGTCTTACTGCTGCAGACATATTCGAAATCTATTCATAATGTTGTTTTTTTTTTACTGTGTTGCAGGTGATCGTCCATGAACCTAACTACGTTTAGTACCCGCTTCTTGCTCAACGATTGTCCTTTAATGTGTTTCACTGGAGATGCGATATGTGGCTCCTGGTCCGACAAGGATGATGAGCTACAGGGCTCGACACCTGTTCCAGTATCACTTGTATTGTTGAGCACTTATTGTAATCATTGTACCCCTCATGTACATTCTCCACACAGTCTAATGAATACGATACCACACTTTCCAGTGACTCATCTTGTAGAAACGCTAATATTTCATCTGCCACTTCTTTCTCACTCTGCCAAATTCTTTGGGTTCCTTTCTGACAAAATGTCAGCTTCTGCAGTTGTTGCTGTAGGTAAAATGCAATATTTTCTTTGTTTATCGTTGCTGTTGCTCTGGTTTGTATCAACACCACTAGCACTGTAGCACTGTTGTGAGTTACGCGTCATTTAAGCAGTTCAACTACACTTCATAGCCTCAGGCCGTGCTCACTACTGGAAATCTATAGTCTCGCCGCCTGTTGCCATTGGCCGCCAATATTGCTATTGAAAGGTAGACAATATGTGGGGTGTTGAGTATCGTAAACATCATTGGTCGTTTGCGACCTCACACACGAGGAATTCCTTATGAGTTTATTAAAAAGTACTTCAGCTTACACTTCGAGAGTGTATCATAAAAATTAAAGTTTATCTCACGTAAAGGTGTACATTAGGTACTATTCGTAAAAATACCCTAAAAATATTAATGTTCGATGACTGAACTGATGATTGGGGCCCCAAAATATGCATATGACTGCGTAATGGACTTGCCAACTCCCTACAACGTTCTAGTTCCACCACCCTGGGTGTGACTTGTAAAAACAAAGAATACTTTGTCACAAAACTACTAATAAAGGAGTGTCACAGTTTCATACAGCAGATACTAATTAAAAATACTTCACTGCACTCAGTTGGAAATGAAATAAAATAATCTCAGTTTAACTCAGTTTCGTAGGTTTATAAAAGAGACGATTGACTATGGAATTAACAATGAATTATGTTACCCCTCTTCGTAATAACTTATGTCATTTAAAAGAATTAAATCAGTATAAGCTTCAGTAGACCTGGATTGGTGGAAAAATATAAAGTCGTCAGTCAGCAATGAATAGAGAGCAAAGACTGACGGATACATTTTGTAATATTCTTCTCAGAAGCTCTTAGCCAACGAGAATATGAAACAGATATTCACAAAACGCCGAAAAAATATTTTGTTCCCATTTCCCGCCCTGCCCTATCATTCAGCAAACGTTTGTAGTACATTATGTAGTCTTGCGTTTGGAATTAATACCTTAGGTGGGAAAAAGGATCTAACTGAGCTGATGCATGTTTACTGTCAGATGAGCACATTGTACTGCCCAATGTAAGCATTTAGTGGTTATGGAATTAATTTGGACTTTCCTTTTTCATAATCAGAGTGAACCGGTACCACAGCTGCAGAGAATGAGAATTTCAAGTGGATTGGCATAGATAGATTTGTGCTAAGGGATGACTTGTTCTGTACTGCATGTATGTACACATAATCACCTTATTTTATAGCTATATGTAATACTTGCACTAAGCACTTTGATGCAGTTGAGGAAGAAGAGACTTCAGTAAGGAAGGAAGGAAGATTCTTTAACATCCAACTAATGACAAAGTCATTGGAGTTGGAACACAGATGGGGAAGGAAATTGGCTGCGTTCTTCCAAATGGAACTGTTCTGCATAGAGTAACGCACAGTGCAGTCTTCAACTCATCCAGCTCTTATCTCAAACAGTGGCCCATACAGGCTGCCCCTTATCCCACCAGGCAGCTGAGCTGTATGCAGCCTTCCATACTACAGGCAATGGGTTTGCAAGCCAGCCCATCATAATGTCGGCTCACCAGCCTACAGCTCAGTATTCTCTGTTTATAAATTACTGGTCCTCTCTGGCCTGTACTGCAGCTTGCCTTGTGCCTGCCCCAACTTGCTGAAACTCAGAGGAGAAAGTATGTGTTTGACATCTTGTACTATCTGATTCCTGCTCTGTGTCAATGGATTCTTACACTGTGATTTCACCCTACAAGAAAGAAACGTATTTTATTTTTGAATGTGTGCTATTAGAATATTAGATATTATAATATTAGATATTATAGTAGTTATTGCTGCCACATGCGTTCTTATAATCATTTACATACCAACAAGGATACTGTATCTGGTTGGCTCTAAGAAAAACCTTGGGAACTGGCACTTCAGTGAGTATTGCAGGCAGAAAGATTGATTGAAGCCGCTGCCAACTTGCCTTTCGAAATTTGATCAAAGTAAAAACAAGGGAGAATAGATACAGCGCTATAAGACAGAAGCAAAATTTACACCAGCAGAGGCAAGAAGCTGGCCCACCAGATAACCAACTCAGCGGGCTGAGGAAGCGATGAGCAGGTGAGAGATGTCAGTCTGGCCTGGCTAACCCAGGAGGCTGGACATCGCTGTGTGATCTCGCAAGAAATCTCTACTGAACCAGGACGCAAAATACTGCCTGAAGAAGGTGAAACATTCACCATGAACGACTCTAATCCTGCCTCAAGCGTTTTAAGAAAACTACAGAAAGTCTAAACCTGAGTATCTGGATAGGTATTCGAATTCCTCCCAGTTGTGGGTCTACTGTGAGAATTACTCTGGGAGATTAATGTCACCCAGGTTGCATATGAAACTGAGCGCTAGCGAGATGTTATATTGTGTGGATAAATCAGATGAACCTTCATACAGCATATGCTTTTGTTTACAGATTAAGGTAGAATAAAAAGAAGTAAGGTGTACAACCTCAGTGCAGAGCCCTAACTCCAAGAAAGTCCCCAGGTCCTACATTTGCATCAAAGTCCTAAATTTTTTATCAAAAGATTCATACACTTTCGCTCCACAGGACACTACAGAGAGCTTTATGCCTTAACAGTGGAACATGGCACAATGCCTGCTGACTAGAAATTGTACACTGCCAACTGTTCTCTCTATGGTGCCTAATTGCAGGTGATGAATGTACAAGGTATTTTTAAAAAAAAGACACATATTCCTACAGGAGATATTATTGGTCAAAACTAGAAAAAAAATCCCCATAATGATATACACCTGTTGAGATATGGACCAATCTGTCCCTTCATTCCCATTTGTGTTGTTATCTAGAAGCAGACACTATAAGAAATGTTGCTTGTGGCTACCATGCGTCCTGACACCAGATTTGGCCCCTCTTTGCAATCAGTTACACACTCTTTTATATACTTCTGACGCCATACCGACTGCCATATATGGACTGCTCACTTGCTCCTGTAATGGCTGCACATTATTGATGAGTTGGATATTTAAATTTCCCCATACGCAGAAACCAAACGGACTCAGGTCTTGTGAATGGGAAGCCCATGATACCAGACCTCTCTGACCAGTCCATCACACATAAAATGGTGTGGTAAGTCTACCTTGCGATCCATAGAAAATGAGATGGTGCACCATCGTGCATACACGTAAATCACAAAATTGTCTTTCTGAAAGGGTAACGTTCTTCATTAGCACTGGTAATTGATTTGCAGAAATCAGCCACATATTGGGTCTGATAATATCTTTGGTAAAATGTATGGTCCTATAAGTCTGCCACCAACAGTTGCTGCCCATACACTGATGTGTATTGTGGTGATCTGCTATGCTGTCTCTTGTGATGACTGAGTACTACACATTATTCATGACAACTTAAGTGGCTCATATCTCAAGAGGCACTGGCTCCCAGATATGGAGCTTCTCTTTTCAAGTTTTGACCAGTACTACTTCCTGTAGAAATGTGTGACAGTTTTTTTTTCCACACACAATATATTCTACCACTCCACCACCAGGATATGGACCTGATACCAGCAAGTCAAGTTCCCAGAGTGTACTTGTGTGCCTCTTACCTCTTGTATGAAGGAAGTGACTTAAAACAATATAATTCTCATTGGCAAGTTCTGACAGTGTAGTTCTTTTGGCTGTGTGACCACATCCATTACCAACACATCAGCTTCTGTTGCAAGATGATTTCTTCTAGGTAATCTAGTTGTCACATGACAAGACATCTCAGCATCTTGTGTGTTGATGGGAAAACAATACAAAAGAGGGAGTGTGGAATCACGTATTGTAGCTAAGTACCTGGAACAGACACTTTTTAGTTTGCTCATCATACATTTAAATATGCTGTCAATCAATTAAAATGACGGTTTTGCCAAGTCATAACTCAGTGTGAGTAAACAGATTCTATCATGATAATGTTGATAATGTTTATGTAAATAATTTTTCAGTTTTGTGGAAATAGCTACTGTGCAACTAAACGCTCACATGAAGTTTTAATTACATTGAAAATAATTTTACAATTTCGTTAAGAAAAGCTGTCATGAAACTCAAGGTTAATTTGAACACCCCTTTGCATAACTGGGCTTGGTTCTATACACTTACCATCCTCTGATGTCTGAACTGATTAACCCTAACAGTTAATGAGAAACCAGTAGTTAAACATGGACTCTGACACACAGGGTAACTTTAAATTTTTCACTTGTTTCTGAATTTCCACAAGAGATAGAAAAAAAAACTTATAGGCCTCAATTTAATTCCAAAGCTTTGGTTCTGCGGTGTTACAATTGGCCACCATTCCAAGCATAAATTATTCTATATTAGTTAAGTTTATGTCAAGTAATGTATCTATTATATCGAT